>NC_080198.1:74961443-75199673 GCF_030028045.1 Hippopotamus amphibius kiboko | reverse complement strand
AATACGGGGATATGTGTATAAAAACAGATGATTGAACTTGGTGTACCCCCAAAAAATAATAAATACATAAAAAAATTTAAAAACAAAAAAGAAAAGATGACTAGCTACAAATTTCAATATAAATTATTAAATAAACAAAGAAAGTGAAGTGACTGATAAGGTGGTCAGGATAGGCTTCGTAAGAGCAGGAAGGATTAAAACATAGACATGCATGAACCCACTGAAATAAAGTAGTTGTACAGGTTTGGAGCAACTAGGAACAGACTTTTAAGTAAAGAAAAGCAAGTCTGAGGACTGACTCCACCTGACTTCAAAACTTACTATAAAGCTGCAGTGATCAAGACAGGATGATATTCATAAAAGAATAACAAAATGAATGTATGAAACAGAATACAGAGCCTAGAAATACTTACACAAACATAGACAATTAATCTTTGACAAAGGCAGCAAAGGACAGTAGAACAAGCATAGTCTTTTCAACAAATGATGCTGGAATAATTGGACATCCACACGCGAAAAAAAAAATGAATCTAGACACAGACTTTACACCTTCCACAAACATTAACTCAAATGGACCACACTAAAATGCAAAACCACAGAACTCCCAGAAGATAACACAGAAGAAAATCTAGGTGACAAGTATGATGATGATATTTTAAATACAACACCCAAGTACAATCCATGAAAGAAATAATTGGTAACCTGGACTTCATGACAATTCAAAACTTCTGCTCTGCAAAAGACAATGTCAAGAGAAGGGAAAGACAAGCCACAGGTTACGAGAAAATATCTGCAAAAGGCAGATCTGATAAAGGACTATCATTCAACATTTACAAAGAATTCTTAAAACAGCAATAAGAAACTGGAGAATCTAATTTTTAAAAATGGGCAAAAGGTCTTAACAGACACCTCAATAAAGAAGATATACACATGGCAAGGAAGCATATGAAAAGGTGTTCAATATCACATGTCATTAGGGAATTGAGATTTTTTTATAAATTTATTTATTTATTTGTTCTTGGCTGCATTGGGTCTTCGTTGCTGCGAGGGCTTTCTCTAGCTGTAGCAAGGGTGGGCTACTCTTTGTTGTGGTGCACAGGCTTCTTATTTCAGTGGCTTCTCTTGTTGCTGAGCACTGGCCCTAGGTGCTTCAGTACTTGCGGCACATGGGCTCAGTAGTTGTGGCTGGCGGGCTCTAGAGTGCAGGCTCAGTGGTTGTGGCACATGGGCTTAGTTGCCCCGTGGCATGTGGGATCTTCCTGGACCAGGGATCAAACCCATGTCCCTTGCATTGGCAGGCAGACTCTTAACCACTGTGCCACCAGGGCAGTCCCAGGAATGGAGAATTAAAACAATGAGATACCACCACACACCTTTTAGGATGGCCAAAATCCAAAACACTGACAACAGCAAATACTGGAGAGGATGCAAAGCAACACAAATTCATACACTACTAGTGGGAATGCAAAATGATGCAGCCACTTTGGAAGACAGTCTGGCAGTTTCCTACAAAACTAAACATACTCATCTCACACAATCCAGGAATCACTGTTCTTGGCATGTACTCAAATGCTGACATCTATGTCCACATGAAAACCTGAACACGGAAACTTACGGGAACTTAATTTATAACTGCCAAAACTTGGACGCATTCAAGATGTCCTTTAGGAAGTGAATGGATAAATACACTGTGGTATAAACAGACAATGGAATATTATTCAGTGCTAAAAATGAGTTACCAAGTCATGAAAAGACATGGAAGAAACTTAAACACATACTACTAAGTGAAAGAAGCCAGTCTGAAAGGGCTGCCTACACACTGGATGATCCCTCCCAACTATCTGAATTCTGGAAAAGGCAAAACCATGGAGACATAAAAAAATCAGTCGTTGACAGTATTGCAGGGAGGCAGAACACAGAGGGTTTTTAGGGTAGTGAAAACACCCTGTATGATACTACAATGGTGGATACATATCATTATATATTCATCTAAACACACAGCATGTGTAATACCAGGAATAACCCCTCATGTGAACTATGAACTCTGGATGATAAAGATGTGTCCACGTACCTAAATAGACATTTCTCCAAAGGAGATATTCGGATGGCCAACAGGCACATGAAAAGATGCTCAATATCACTAATTATTAGAGAAATGCCAATCAAAAATACAATGAGGTAGCACCTCACAACAGTCAGAATGGCCATCATTAAAAAGTCGACAGGGCTTCCCTGGTGGCGCAGTGGTTAAGAACCCACCTGCCAATGCAGGGGACACGGGTTCAATCCCTGGTCCGGGAAGATCCTACATGCCGCAGAGCAACTGAGCCCGTGCGCCCCAACTACTGAGTCCGCACCCTGCAACTACTGAAGCCCGCCAGCCTAGAGCCTGAGCTCCGCAGCAAGAGAAGCCACTGCACTGAGAAGCCTGCGCACCACAACGAAGAGCAGCCCCTGCTCATCACAACTAGAGAAAGCCCGGGCCCAGCAACAAAGACCCAATGCAGCCAATAAATAAATAAATAAATAAATACATTTTAAAAACGGTGATCTTCAAGGTTTAAAAAAAAGGAAAAAAAAGGCTACCAATAAGAAATGCTGGAGAGGGCCTGGAGAAAACGGAACCCTCCTACACTGGTGGTAGGAATGTAAATTGGTGCAGCTATTTTAGAAAACAGTATGGAGGTTTCTTAAAAAAACTCAAAATAGAGTTGCCATGTGACCCAGCAATCCCAGTCTGGGGCCTCTATCCAGAAAAAACTGCAATTTGCAAAGATACACGCACCCCAATGTTCACAGCAGCACTATCTACAGTAGCCAAGACATGCGAGCAACCTAATGTCCATCTACAGAGGAGCAGATAAAGATCTGCTACATGTATACAATAGAATACTTACTGGGCCATGATAAAGAATGAAATAATGCCATTGGAAGCAACATGGATGGACCTGGAGATTATCATACTAAGTGAAATAAGTCAGGAAGAGGAAGACAAACACCATATGATGTTACTTACGTGTGGCATCTAAAATAGGATACAAATGCACCTATTTACAAAACAGAGACAGACTCATAGACATAGAAAACAAATTTGTGGTTACCAAAGGGGAAAGTGGGTGGGGAAGAGATAAATTAGGAGTTTGGGATTAGCAGATACAAACTACTATATATGAAATAGATAAACAACAAGGTCTTACTGTATAACACAGGGAACCATATTCAATCTCCTGTAATAGAGTGGGAAGACAAGGGGTAGGGAAATCAAAGGAGGAAATCTAAAGGCCTCAAGGAATGTTGTAAAAGTATAAAGGAAGTCCTAATCCTACACTTGTTCATTGATCCTGAGTTCATAATGATATAATGTTAATTAATATTTTATTTACATATTAATGAAGGGGGCAGAGTCAAGATGACAGCCTGGGAAGACGCAGAGATCACATCTCCCCACAAATAGATCAGTTGCCAGAGGCCAACGGGGGACCTGAGACCCAAGCAGACTGCGGGAACCCCGCAGCAACCAGGCAGGACCTGGGGCAAGTCAGGGGGGCGGGGAAGGGGAAGCCACACTGGACCAGCGCCCCTGGGGGGTGGCTGGGGGAGGTCTGGAGGGACCGTTGAGGGCTGGGGAGATCAGGAAACTGCAACTGGGTTTCTCCCACCCAGGAGGCCAGGAGGCCTGCTGAGCTCCCCAGCTGGAGGGCCTGCTGGGCCCCCCAGCAGGGTCCTCCACCCTCCAAGGCCCCCGCTGGGCTGCCTGGGTCCCGGGGGTGTGCGAAGGAGGGAGGAAGGGTGAGGAGGTGGAGAGGAGGACAGGAGGGGTGGGGGCCTTGAGATTGGGGGATGGGGAGGCGAGAGGGCACTTTGCCTGCCCTCTTGGCCAGGGAGGCCGACTGGGCTCCCAGGCTTGGTCCTTTACTCTCCAGGCCCCCCTCCGGCACGAGGATCCTGGGGGTGTGGGGGGGTGGGGAGGCAGACAATGGAGGTGGGAAAGGATCTCTCCAGGTCAGAAGAATAGGGGAGGCACCGCTGGGTATTACTTCTGGGCGGGTCCTCCACCTTCCAAGGCTCCTCCAGGCCGTTGATCCTAGAAGTACAGGAGGGAAGCGGTGGGGGGAAAAGAAGAGCGACAGAAGAGGGGAGGGATGCTCTGGGATCAGAGGATCAGGGGAGGAGTGGAAGGCATTTCCGCTGCCCACTGGCCCAAGAAGCCTGCTGGGCTCCTGAGGCTGGTCCCTCGGTCTCTCTGGCTGAGTGGGTCATACAAGCCTGGGAGGGAGGGAGGAGAGGAGAAGAGGAAGAGAGGCAGACAGCAGTGGGGGGGACCTTGCAGGACCAGAGGATCAGGGGTAGACACTGCGGGAAATCTCCCTACCCACTTGGCACCGGGAGGCCTGCTGCGCCCCCAGGCCTGGTCTTCGGTCCTCCAGGGGCCCCTCTTGGTCTCACTGGTCCTAGGGGTGTAGAAGGAAAGCAGGGAAGAAGAGCAGAGGCAGGCAGGGGAGGGGGCCTTCTGGGATTGGAGGATCAAGGGAGGCGGAGAAGGTATTTCCCCTGCCTACTAGCTCTGGGAAGCCTGCTAGGCTCACAGACCTGGGCTTTCACACTCCAGGCCCCCTCCAGCTGCTAGGGACCTAGGAGAGTGGGGGGTGGGGGAGAGGAAGAGAGGCAGACAGGAACCTTAGGAGACTGGGAGATCTGGGGATGTGCCGCAGGTGTTACCCTAGCCCAGTTGGCCCTGAGAAGCCTGTTGGGCATCAGAGTCTGGTCTCCTGCCTTTCAGTGCCCCCTGCAGCTGTGAGGGTCCTAGGGGAATAGAAGAGAGGGGGTGAGGAAGAAGAGAAACCAAGGGGGAGCGACCCTCCAAGATTGGAGAACTAGGGGAGGTGCCTAGCATTTCTCCCACCAACTCGGGCCCAGGGAGCCCACTGGGTACCTTGACCTGGTCCTTTGCCCGCAGGACCAGAGGCATTCCTGGGCCCCTCTGCCTCATTGGGCCTAAGCACCATTCCCCACCACCCCCAAGGCCTTTGCGAAGTGTAGGCCCTGCCCACTGCTGAACTCCCCACCCCGCCCCGCCATCCCCTGCCTAAGCCCCACCCCCACAGCCAAGGCCTCTTATGGCTTTTTGTTTTCTTTTTTTTTCTTTCCACCTCCTCACTTAGGCGATTGCAGTTGTTTTACCTTCCAGCTGTTGCTCCATTGTTTTTTAAATTTTTTCTAACACATCTGTTAGTTTCTTATTACCGTATTTTTTATCTTGCTATTGTTCTGCTGTTCTCCTACTTTTTTTTTTAATTTTTTTTCATTTTCCTGCTCCACATGGCTTGTGGGATCTTGATTCACAAGCCCAGGGTCAGGTCTGAGCTCCTGAGGTGGGAGCTCTGAGTCCAAAACATTGGACTAGCAGGGAAACCCAGTTCGCAGGGAATATTCATCTGACTGAGGTCTCCCAGAGGTTCTCAGCTCAACACGAAGACCCAGCTATACTCAACAGCCTACAAACTCCAGTGCTTGAAACCTCAGACCAAACACCCCGTGGGAGAGGAACACAATCCCACCCATCCAAAGTGGGGGAAAAATGAGATGACAAAAAAATATGTCACAGATGAAGGAACAAGGTAAAAATACACAAGACCAAATAAATGAAGAGGAAATAGGAAAATTGCCTGGAAAAGCATTCAGAGTAATGATAGTAAAGATGATCCAACATCTCGATAACAAAATAGAGAAAATACAAGAAACAGTTAATAAGGACTCAGAAGAACTAAAGAACACACAAATAGTAATAGATAACAAAATAACCGAAATTACAAATACTCTAGATGCTACAAACAGCAGAATAACTGAGGCAGAAGAATGAATAAGTGAGTTGGAAGACAGAAAGGGGGAAATAACTGCCACAGAGCAGGAGAAAGAAAAAAGAATAAAAAGAATGGAAGACAGTCTCAGAGACCTTGGTGACAACATTAAGCCCACCAACATTCGAATCATAGGCATCCCAGAAGAAAAACAAAGAAAGGGTCTGAGAAAATATTTGAAGAGGTTATAGTGGAAAACTTCCCCAACATGGGAAAGGAAATAATTCATCAAGTCCAAGAAGTGCAGAGAGTCCCATCTAGAATAAACCCAAGGAGAAATACACTGAGGCACATATTAATCAAACTAATGAAAATTAAACACAAAGAAAACATATGAAAAGCAGCAAGAGAAAAGCAACAAATAACAAAGAAGGGAAAACGCAAAAGGATAAGAGCTTATGTTTCTGCAGAAACTCTGCAGGCAAGAAGGGATTGACAGGATATATTGAAAGTCCTGAGAGAGAAAAACCTACAGGCAAGAATACTCTACCCAGCAAGAGTCTCATTCAGATTCCATGGAGAAATCAAAAGCTTTACAGACAAGCAACAGCTAAGAGAATTCAGCACCACCAAACCAGCCTTACAACAATTGCTAAAGGAACTTTTCGAAGCAGGAAATACAAGAGAAGGAACAGATCTACAAAAACAAACCCAAAACAGTGAACAAAATGGTAATAGGAACATACATGTCAATCATCACATGAATTGTACATGGATTAAATGCTCCAACCAAAAGACATAAACTGGCTGAATGGATACAAAAACAAGACCCTTACATATGCTGCCTACAAGAAACCCACTTCAGACCAAGGGACATATACAGACTGAAAGTAAAGGGATGGAAAAAGATATTCCATGCAAATGGAAGTCAAAAGAAAGCTGGAGTAGCAATACTCATATCAGACACATTAGACTTTAAAGTAAAGACTATTACAAGAGACAAGGAAGGACACTACAGAATGATCAAGGGATCCATCCAAGAAGAACATAGAACAACTGTAAATATCTATGCACCCAACAGAGGAGCACCTCAATACATAAGGCAAATGCTAACAGCCATAAAAGTGGAAATTGACAGTAACAGAAAAATAGGACGAGACTTGAACACCCCACTTACATCAATGGACAGATCATCCAAACAGAAAATAAATAAGGACATGCAACCTTTACATGACACATTAGGCCATCTCGACTTAATGAATATTTATAGGACATTCCATCCCAAAACTACAGAATACACTTTCTTCTCAAGTGCACATGGAAAATTTTCTAGGATACATCACATCTTGGGTCACAAATCAAGCCTCAGTAAATTCAAAAAAATTGACATCGTATCAAGCATTTTCTCTGACCACAACGACATGAGACTACATATCAATTACAGGAAAAAAACTAGAAAAAATACAAACACATGGCGACTAAACAATATGCTATTAAACAACCAAGAAATCACTCAAGAAATCAAAGAGGAAATCAAAAAATACCTAGAAACAAATGACAATGAAAACACAACAACCCAAAATCTATGGGATGCAGCAAAAGCAGTTCTAAGAGGGAAGTTGATAGCAATACAGTCCTAGCTCAAGAAACAAGAAAAATATCAAATAAACAACCTAACCTTAACACCTAAAACAATTACAGAAAGAACAAAAAAACCCCAAAGTGAGCAGAAGGAAAGAAATCAGAAAGATCATATCAGAAATAAATGCAAAAGAAATGAAGGAAACAACATCAAAGATCAATAAAACTAAAAGCTGGTTCTTTGAGAAGATAACAAACTTGATAAACCATTAGCCAGACTCATCAGGAAAAAAAGGGCGAAGAGTCAACATAGTTTTAGAAGTTTGAGCCACAGCAATCAGAGAAGACAAAGAAATAAAAGGAATCCAAATTGGAAAAGAAGAAGTCAAATTGTCACTCTTTGCAGATGATATGATATTATATATAGAAAACCCTAAAGATGCTACCAGAAAACTGCTAGCACTGATCGATGAATTTAGTAAAGTAGCAGGATACAAAATTAATGCACAGAAATCTCTTGCATTCCTATACACTAACAACGAAAGAGCAGAAAGAGAAATTAAGGCAACTCTCCCACTTACCATTGCAACAAAAAGAAGAAAATACCTAGGAATAAATCTGCCTAAGGAGGCAAAAGATCTGTATGCAGAAAACTATAAGACACTGATGAAAGAAATCAAAGACGACACAAACAGATGGAGGGACATACCATGTTCTTGGATTGGAAGAATCAATATTGTGAAAATGACTATCTTACCCAAAACAATTTGCAGATTCAACGCAATCACGATCAAATTACCAACGGCATTTTTCACAGAACTAGAACAAGAAATCTTACGATTTGTATGGAAACACAAAAGACCCCGAAGAGCCAAAGCAATCTTGAGAAGGAAAGACGGAGTTGGTGGAGTTAGGCTTCCTGACTTCAAACTATACTACAAGGCCACCATGATCAAGACAGTATGGTACTGGCACAAAAATAGAAAGTGAGATCAATAGAACAGAATAAAGAACTCAGAGGTAAACCCAAGCATATATGGGCAGCTTATCTTTGACAAAGGAGGCACGAATATACAATGGAAAAAAGACAGCCTCTTCAATAAGTGGTGCTGGGAAAATTGGACAGCAACATGTAAAAGAATGAACTTAGAACACTTCCTAACACCATACACAAAAAGAAACTCCAAATGGATTAAAGACCTACATGGAAGGCCAGACACTATCAAACTCCTAGAGGAAAACATAGGCAGAACACTCTATGACATCCATCAAAGCAAGGTCCTTTCTGACCCACCTCCTAGAATCATGGAAATAAAATCAAGAATAAACAAATGGGACCTCATAAAACGTAAAAGCTTTTGCACAGCGAAAGAAACCATAAACAAGACTAAAAGGCAACCCTCAGAATGGGAAGAAATAGTTGCCTATGAAACAACGGACAAAGGATTAACCTCCAAAATATACAAGCAGCTCATGCAGCTTCATACCAAAAAAGCAAATAACCCAATCCACAAATGGGTGGAAGACCTAAATAGACATTTCTCCAAAGAAGACAAACAGATGGCCAACAAACACATGAAAAGATGCTCAACATCACTAATCATTAGAGAAATGCAAGTCAAAACCACAATGAGGTGTCACCTCACGCCGATCAGAATGGCCATCATCACAAAATCTGGAAACAACAAATGTTGGAGAGGGTGTGGAGAAAAGGGAACTCTCCTGCACTATTGGTGGGATTGCAAGTTGGTACAACCGCGATGGAAAACAATTCGGAAGTTCCTTAAAAAACTACAACTAGAACTACCATATGATCCAGTAATCCCACTACTGAGCATATACCCAAAGAAAACCATAATCCCAAAAGAAACATGTACCATAATGTTTATTGCAGCACTATTTACAATAGCCAAGACATGGAAGCAACCTAAATGCCCATCAACAAATGAATGGATAAAGAAGATGTGGCAGATATATACAACGGAATATTACTCAGCTATAAAAAGGGATGAGATGGAGCTCTATGTAATGAGGTGGATAGACCTAGAGTCTCTCATACAGAGTGAAGTCAGTCAGAAAGAGAAAGACAAATATTGTATGCTAACTCACATATACGGAATCTAAAAATGGCACTGATGATCTCAGTGACAAGAACAATGACGCAGGTGCAGAGAATGGACTGGAGAACTCGAGGTTTGGGAGGGGCCGGGGGGTGAAGGGGAAGCTGAGATGAAGCAAGAGAGTAGCACAGACATATATATACTACCAAGTGTAAAGTAGATAGCCAGTGGGAAGCTGTTGTATAACAAAGGGAGTTCAACTCGAGGATGGAAGATGCCTTAGAGGACTGGGACAGGGAGGGTGGGGGGGACTCGAGGGAGGGTGGGGGCGGGGAGTCAAGGGAGGGAGGGGATACGGGGATATGTGTATAAAAACAGATGATTGAACTTGGTGTACCCCCAATAAATAATAAATACATAAATAAAATTTAAAAACAAAAAAGAAAAGATGACTAGCTACAAATTTCAATATAAATTATTAAATAAACAAAGAAAGTGAAGTGACTGATAAGGTGGTCAGGATAGGCTTCGTAAGAGCAGGAAGGATTAAAACATAGACATGCATGAACCCACTGAAATAAAGTAGTTGTACAGGTTTGGAGCAACTAGCAACAGACTTTTAAGTAAAGAAAAGCAAGTCTGAGGACTGACTCCACCTGACTTCAAAACTTACTATAAAGCTGCAGTGATCAAGACAGGATGATATTCATAAAAGAATTAAAAAATAAATCTATGAAACAGAATACAGAGCCTAGAAATACTTACACAAACATAGACAATTAATCTTTGACAAAGGCAGCAAAGGACAGTAGAACAAGGATAGTCTTTTCAACAAATGATGCTGGAATAATTGGACATCCACACGCGAAAAAAAAATAAATCTAGACACAGACTTTACACCTTCCACAAACATTACCTCAAATGGATCACACTAAAATGCAAAACCACAGAACTCCCAGAAGATAACACAGAAGAAATTCTAAGTGACAAGTATGATGATGATATTTTAAATACAACACCAAAGTACAATCCATGAAAGAAATAATTGGTAAACTGGACTTCATGACAATTCAAAACTTCTGCTCTGCAAAAGACAATGTCAAGAGAAGGGAAAGACAAGCCACAGGTTACGAGAAAATATCTGCACAAGGCATATCTGATAAAGGACTATCATTCAACATTTACAAAGAATTCTTAAAACAGCAATAAGAAAATGGAGAATCTAATTATTAAAAATGGGCAAAAGGTCTTAACAGACACCTCACTGAAGAAGATATACACATGGCAAGGAAGCATATGAAAAGGTGTTCAATATCACATGTCATTAGGGAATTGAGATTTTTTTATAAATTTATTTATTTATTTATTTGTTCTTGGCTGCATTGGGTCTTCGTTGCTGCGAGGGCTTTCTCTAGCTGTAGCAAGGGTGGGCTACTCTTTGTTGTGGTGCACAGGCTTCTTATTTCAGTGGCTTCTCTTGTTGCTGGGCACTGGCCCTAGGTGCTTCAGTACTTGCGGCACATGGGCTCAGTAGTTGTGGCTGGCGGGCTCTAGAGTGCAGGCTCAGTGGTTGTGGCACATGGGCTTAGTTGCCCCGTGGCATGTGGGATCTTCCTGGACCAGGGATCAAACCCATGTCCCTTGCATTGGCAGGCAGACTCTTAACCACTGTGCCAAAAGGGAAGTCCCAGGAATTGAGAATTAAAACAATGACATACCACCACACACCTTTTAGGATGGCCAAAATCCAAAACACTGACAACAGCAAATACTGGAGAGGATGCAAAGCAACACAAATTCATACACTACTAGTGGGAATGCAAAATGATGCAGCCACTTTGGAAGACAGTCTGGCAGTTTCCTACAAAACTAAACATACTCATCTCACACAATCCAGGAATCACTGTTCTTGGCACGTACTCAAATGCTGACATCTATGTCCACATGAAAACCTGAACACGGAAACTTACGGGAACTTTATTTATAACTGCCAAAACTTGGACGCATTCAAGATGTCCTTTAGAAAGTGAATGGATAAATACACTGTGGTATAAACAGACAATGGAATATTATTCAGTGCTAAAAATGAGTTACCAAGTCATGAAAAGACATGGAAGAAACTTAAACACATACTACTAAGTGAAAGAAGCCAGTCTGAAAGGGCTGCCTACACACTGGATGATCCCTCCCAACTATCTGAATTCTGGAAAAGGCAAAACCATGGAGATATAAAAAAATCAGTCGTTGACAGTATTGCAGGGAGGCAGAACACAGAGGGTTTTTAGGGTAGTGAAAACACCCTGTATGATACTACAATGGTGGATACATATCATTATATATTCATCTAAACACACAGAATGTGTAATACCAGGAATAACCCCTCATGTGAACTATGAACTCTGGATGATAAAGATGTGTCCATGTACCTAAATAGACATTTCTCCAAAGGAGATATTCGGATGGCCAACAGGCACATGAAAAGATGCTCAATATCACTAATTATTAGAGAAATGCCAATCAAAAATACAATGAGGCAGCACCTCACAACACTCAGAATGGCCATCATTAAAAAGTCGACAGGGCTTCCCTGGTGGCGCAGTGGTTAAGAACCCACCTGCCAATGCAGGGGACACGGGTTCAATCCCTGGTCCGGGAAGATCCTACATGCCGCAGAGCAACTGAGCCCGTGCATCCCAACTACTGAGTCTGCACCCTGCAACTACTGAAGCCTGCCAGCCTAGAGCCTGAGCTCCACAGCAAGAGAAACCACTGCACTGAGAAGCCTGCACACCACACCGAAGAGCAGCCCCTGCTCATCACAACTAGAGAAAGCCCGGGCCCAGCAACAAAGACCCAATGCAGCCAACAAATAAGTAAATAAATAAATAAGTAAATAAATTTTTAAAATGGTGTTCTTCAAGGTTTAAAAAAAAAGGAAAAAAAAAGGCTACAAATAAGAAATGCTGGAGAGGGCCTGGAGAAAAGGGAACCCTCCTACACTGGTGGTAGGAATGTAAATTGGTGCAGCTATTTTAGAAAACAGTATGGAGGTTTCTTAAAAAAACTAAACATAGAGTTGCCATGTGACCCAGCAATCCCAGTCTGGGGCCTCTATCCAGAACAAACTGCAATTTGAAAAGATACACGCACCCCAATGTTCACAGCAGCACTATCTACAGTAGCCAAGACATGCGAGCAACCTAATGTCCATCTACAGAGGAGCAGATAAAGATCTGCTACATGTATACAATAGAATACTTACTGGGCCATGATAAAGAATGAAATAATGCCATTGGAAGCAACATGGATGGACCTGGAGATTATCATACTAAGTGAAATAAGTCAGGAAGAGGAAGACAAACACCATATGATGTTACTTACGTGTGGCATCTAAAATAGGATACAAATGCACCTATTTACAAAACAGAGACAGACTCATAGACATAGAAAACAAATTTGTGGTTACCAAAGGGGAAAGTGGGTGGGGAAGAGATAAATTAGGAGTTTGGGATTAGCAGATACAAACTACTATATATGAAATAGATAAACAACAAGGTCTTACTGTATAACACAGGGAACCATATTCAATCTCCTGTAATAGAGTGGGAAGACAAGGGGTAGGGAAATCAAAGGAGGAAATCTAAAGGCCTCAAGGAATGTTGTAAAAGTATAAAGGAAGTCCTAATCCTACACTTGTTCATTGATCCTGAGTTCATAATGATATAATGTTAATTAATATTTTATTTACATATTAATGAAGGGGGCAGAGTCAAGATGACAGCCTGGGAAGACGCAGAGATCACATCTCCCCACAAATAGATCAGTTGCCAGAGGCCAGCGGGGGACCTGAGACCCAAGCAGACTGCGGGAACCCCGCAGCAACCAGGTAGGACCTGGGGCAAGTCAGGGGGGCGGGGAAGGGGAAGCCACACTGGACCAGCGCCCCTGAGGGGTGGCTGGGGGAGGTCTGGAGGGACCGTTGAGGGCTGGGGAGATCAGGAAACTGCAACTGGGTTTCTCCCACCCAGGAGGCCAGGAGGCCTGCTGAGCTCCCCAGCAGCGTCCTACACCCTCCAAGGCCCCCGCTGGGCTGCCTGGGTCCTGGGGGTGTGCGAAGGAGGGAGGAGGGGTGAGGAGGTGGAGAGGCAGACAGGTGGGGTGGGGGCCTTGAGATTGGGGGATGGGGAGGTGAGAGGGCACTTTGCCTGCCCTCTTGGCCAGGGAGGCCGACTGGGCTCCCAGGCTTGGTCCTTTACTCTCCAGGGCCCCTCCGGCACGAGGATCCTGGGGGTGTGGGGGGGTGGGGAGGCAGACAGTGGGGGTGGGAAGGGATCTCTCCAGGTCAGAAGAATAGGGGAGGCACCGCTGGTTATTTCTTCTGGGCGGGTCCTCCACCTTCCAAGGCTCCTCCAGGCCGTTGATCCTAGAAGTACAGGAGGGAAGCGGTGGGGGGAAAAGAAGAGCGACAGAAGAGGGGAGGGATGCTCTGGGATCAGAGGATCAGGGGAGGAGTGGAAGGCATTTCCGCTGCCCACTGGCCCAAGAAGCCTGCTGGGCTCCTGAGTCTGGTCCCTCGGTCTCTCTGGCTGAGTGGGTCATACAAGCCTGGGAGGGAGGGAGGAGAGGAGAAGAGGAAGAGAGGCAGACAGCAGTGGGGGGGAAATTGCAGGACCAGAGGATCAGGGGTAGACACTGCGGGAAATCTCCCTACCCACTTGGCACTGGGAGGCCTGGTGCACCCCCAGGCCTGGTCTTCGGTCCTCCAGGGGCCCCTCTTGGTCTCACTGATCCTAGGGGTGTAGAAGGAAAGCAGGGAAGAAGAGGAGAGGCAGGCAGGGGAGGGGGCCTTCTGGGATTGGAGGATCAAGGGAGGCGGAGAAGGTATTTCCCCTGCCTACTAGCTCTGGGAAGCCTGCTAGGCTCACAGACCTGGGCTTTCACACTCCAGGCCCCCTCCAGCTGCTTGGGACCTAGGAGAGTGGGGGGTGGGGGAGAGGAAGAGAGGCAGACAGGAACCTTAGGAGACTGGGAGATCTGGGGAAGTGCCGCAGGCGTTACCCTAGCCCAGTTGGCCCTGAGAAGCCTGTTGGGCATCAGAGTCTGGTCTCCTGCCTTTCAGTGCCCCCTGCAGCTGTGAGGGTCCTAGGGGAATAGAAGAGAGGGGGTGAGGAAGAAGAGAACCCAAGGGGGAGTGACCCTCCAAGACTGGAGAACTAGGGGAGGTGCCTAGCATTTCTCCCACCACCTCGGGCCCAGGGAGCCCACTGGGTACCTTGACCTGGTCCTTTGCCCACAGGACCAGAGGCATTCCTGGGCCCCTCTGCCTCATTGGGCCTAAGCCCCATTCCCCACCACCCCCAAGGCCTTTTCGAAGTGTAGGCCCTGCCCACTGCCTAACTCGGCCCCCCCGCCCCGCCATCCCTTGTCTAAGCCCCACCCCCACAGCCAAGGCCTTTTCTGGCTTTTTGTTTTCTTTTTTTTTCTTTCCACCTCCTCACTTAGGCGATTGCAGTTGTTTTACCTTCCAGCTGTTGCTCCATTTTTTTACAATTTTTTCTAACACAGCTGTTAGTTTCCTATTATCGTATTTTTTATCTTGCTATTGTTCTGCTGTTCTCCTTCTTTTTTTTTTAATTTTTTTCATTTTTCTGCTGCACATGGCTTGTGGGATCTTGATTCACAAGCCCAGGGTCAGGTCTGAGCTCCCAAGGTAGGAGCTCTGAGTCCAAAACATTGGAGTAGCAGGGAAACCCAGTTCGCAGGGAATATTCATCTGAGTGAGGTCTCCCAGAGGTTCTCAACTCAACACGAAGACCCAGCTATACTCAACAGCCTACAAACTCCAGTGCTTGAAACCTCAGACCAAACACCCAGTGGGAGAGGAACACAATCCCACCCATCCAAAGTGGGGGGAAAATGAGGTGACAAAAAAATATGTCACAGATGAAGGAACAAGGTAAAAATACACAAGACCAAATAAATGAAGAGGAAATAGGAAAATTGCCTGGAAAAGCATTCAGAGTAATCATAGTAAAGATGATCCAAAATCTCGATAACAAAATAGAGAAAATACAAGAAACAGTTAATAAGGACTCAGAAGAACTAAAGAACAAACAAACAGTAATAGATAACAAAATAAGCGAAATTACAAATACTCTAGATGCTACAAACAGCAGAATAACTGAGGCAGAAGAATGAATAAGTGAGTTGGAAGATAGAATGGGGGAAATAACTGCCACAGAGCAGGAGAAAGAAAAAAGAATAAAAAGAATGGAAGACAGTCTCAGAGACCTTGGTGACAACATTAAGCCCACCAACATTCGAATCATAGGCATCCCAGAAGAAAAACAAAGAAAGGGTCTGAGAAAATATTTGAAGAGGTTATAGTGGAAAACTTCCCCAACATGGGAAAGGAAATAATTCATCAAGTCCAAGAAGTGCAGAGAGTCCCATCCAGAATAAACCCAAGGAGAAATACACTGAGGCACATATTAATCAAACTAATGAAAATTAAACACAAAGAAAACATATGAAAAGCAGCAAGAGAAAAGCAACAAATAACATAGAAGGGAAAACGCAAAAGGATAACAGCTTATGTTTCTGCAGAAACTCTGCAGGCCAGAAGGGAGTGGCAGGATCTATTGAAAGTCCTGAGAGAGAAAAACCTACAGGCAAGAATACTCTACCCAGCAAGAATCTCATTCAGATTCCATGGAGAAATCAAAAGCTTTACAGACAAGCAACAGCTAAGAGAATTCAGCACCACCAAACCAGCCTTACAACAATTGCTAAAGGAACTTTTCGAAGCAGGAAATACAAGAGAAGGAACAGATCTACAAAAACAAACCCAAAACAATGAACAAAATGGTAATAGGAACATACATGTCAATCATCACATGAATTGTACATGGATTAAATGCTCCAACCAAAAGACATAAACTGGCTGAATGGATACAAAAACAAGACCCTTACATATGCTGCCTACAAGAAACCCACTTCAGACCAAGGGACATATACAGACTGAAAGTAAAGGGATGGAAAAAGATATTCCATGCAAATGGAAGTCAAAAGAAAGCTGGAGTAGCAATACTCATATCAGACACATTAGACTTTAAAGTAAAGACTATTACAAGAGACAAGGAAGGACACTACAGAATGATCAAGGGATCCATCCAAGAAGAATATAGAACAACTGTAAATATCTATGCACCGAACAGAGGAGCACCTCAATACATAAGGCAAATGCTAACAGCCATAAAACGGGAAATCGACAGTAACAGAATAATAGGACGAGACTTGAACACCCCACTTACATCAATGGACAGATCATCCAAACAGAAAATAAATAAGGACATGCAACCTTTACATGACACATTAGGCCATCTCGACTTAATGAATATTTATAGGACATTCCATCCCCAAACTACAGAATACACTTTCTTCTCAAGTGCACATGGAAAATTTTCTAGGATACATCACATCTTGGGTCACAAATCAAGCCTCAGTAAATTCCAAAAAACTGAAATCGTATCAAGCATTTTCTCTGACCACAATGACATGAGACTACATATCAATTACAGGAAAAAAACTGGAAAAAATACAAACACATGGCGACTAAACAATATGCTATTAAACAACCAAGAAATCACTCAAGAAATCAAAGAGGAAATCAAAAAATACCTAGAAACAAATGACAATGAAAACACAACAACCCAAAATCTATGGGATGCAGCAAAAGCAGTTCTAAGAGGGAAGTTGATAGCAATACAGTCCTACCTCAAGAAACAAGAAAAATATCAAATAAACAACCTAACCTTAACACCTAAAACAATTACAGAAAGAACAAAAACACCCCAAAGTGAGCAGAAGGAAAGAAATCAGAAAGATCATATCAGAAATAAATGCAAAAGAAATGAAGGAAACAACATCAAAGATCAATAAAACTAAAAGCTGGTTCTTTGAGAAGATAACAAACTTGATAAACCATTAGCCAGACTCATCAGGAAAAAAAGGGCGAAGAGTCAACATAGTTTTAGAAGTTTGAGCCACAGCAATCAGAGAAGACAAAGAAATAAAAGGAATCCAAATTGGAAAAGAAGAAGTCAAATTGTCACTCTTTGCAGATGACATGATATTATATATAGAAAACCCTAAAGATGCTACCAGAAAACTGCTAGCACTAATCGATGAATTTAGTAAAGTAGCAGGATACAAAATGAATGCACAGAAATCTCTTGCATTCCTATACACTAACAACGAAAGAGCAGAAAGAGAAATTAAGGAAACTCTCCAATTTACCATTGCAACCAAAAGAAGAAAATACCTAGGAATAAATCTGCCTAAGGAGGCAAAAGATCTGTATGCAGAAAACTATAAGACACTGATGAAAGAAATCAAAGACGACACAAAGAGATGGAGGGACATACCATGTTCTTGGATTGGAAGAATCAATATTGTGAAAATGGCTATCTTACCCAAAACAATTTGCAGATTCAAC
This sequence comes from Hippopotamus amphibius kiboko, assembly GCF_030028045.1. Lineage (NCBI taxonomy): Eukaryota > Metazoa > Chordata > Mammalia > Artiodactyla > Hippopotamidae > Hippopotamus > Hippopotamus amphibius. The sequence continues at coordinate 75,181,737 of NC_080198.1, read as the reverse complement.
GCAATCCCGATCAAATTACCAACGGCATTTTTCACAGAACTAGAACAAGAAATCTTACGATTTGTATGGAAACACAAAAGACCCCGAAGAGCCAAAGCAATCTTGAGAAGGAAAGACGGAGTTGGTGGAATTAGGCTTCCTGACTTCAAACTATACTACAAGGCCACCATGATCAAGACAGTATGGTACTGGCACAAAAATAGAAAGTGAGATCAATAGAACAGAAGAAAGAACTCAGAGGTAAACCCAAGCATATATGGGCAGCTTATCTTTGACAAAGGAGGCACGAATATACAATGGAAAAATGACAGCCTCTTCAATAAGTGGTGCTGGGAAAATTGGACAGCAACATGTGAAAGAATGAACTTAGAACACTTCCTAACACCATACACAAAAATAAACTCCAAATGGATTAAAGACCTACATGGAAGGCCAGACACTATCAAACTCCTAGAGGAAAACATAGGCAGAACACTCTATGACATCCATCAAAGCAAGGTCCTTTCTGACCCACCTCCTAGAATCATGGAAATAAAATCAAGAATAAACAAATGGGACCTCATAAAACTTAAAAGCTTTTGCACAGCGAAAGAAACCATAAACAAGACTAAAAGGCAACCCTCAGAATGGGAAAAAATAGTTGCCTATGAAACAACGGAGAAAGGATTAACCTCCAAAATATACAAGCAGCTCATGCAGCTTCATACCAAAAAAGCAAATAACCCAATCCACAAATGGGCGGAAGACCTAAATAGACATTTCTCCAAAGAAGACAAACAGATGGCCAACAAACACATGAAAAGATGCTCAACATCACTAATCATTAGAGAAATGCAAGTCAAAGCCACAATGAGGTGTCACCTCATGCCGATCAGAATGGCCATCATCACAAAATCTGGAAACAACAAATGTTGGAGAGGGTGTGGAGAAAAGGGAACTCTCCTGCACTATTGGTGGGATTGCAAGTTGGTACAACCACGATGGAAAACAATTTGGAGGTTCCTTAAAAAACTACAACTAGAACGACCATATGATCCAGTAATCCCACTACTGAGCATATACCCAAAGAAAACCATAATCCCAAAAGAAACATGTACCATAATGTTTATTGCAGCACTATTTACAATAGCCAGGACATGGAAGCAACCTAAATGCCCATCAACAAATGAATGGATAAAGAAGATGTGGCATATATATACAATGGAATATTACTCAGCTATAAAAAGGGATGAGATGGAGCTCTATGTAATGAGGTGGATAGACCTAGAGTCTGTCATACAGAGTGAAGTCAGTCCGAAAGAGAAAGACAAATATTGTATGCTAACTCACATATACGGAATCTAAAAATGGTACTGATGATCTCAGTGACAAGAACAAGGACGCAGGTGCAGAGAATGGACTGGAGAACTCGAGGTTTGGGAGGGGCCGGGGGGTGAAGGGGAAGCTGAGATGAAGCAAGAGAGTAGCACAGACATATATATATACTACCAAGTGTAAAGTAGATAGCCAGTGGGAAGCTGTTGTATAACAAAGGGAGTTCAACTCGAGGATGGAAGATGCCTTAGAGGACTGGGACAGGGAGGGTGGGGGGGACTCGAGGGAGGGTGGGGGGGCAGTCAAGGGAGGGAGGGAATACGGGGGTATGTGTATAAAAACAGATGACTGAACTTGGTGTACCCCCCAAAAAATAATAAATAAATAAATAAAATTTAAAAACAAAAAAGAAAAGATGACTAGCTACAAATTTCAATATAAATTATTAAATAAACAAAGAAAGTGAAGTGACTGATAAGGTGGTCAGGATAGGCTTCGTAAGAGCAGGAAGGATTAAAACATAGACATGCATGAACCCACTGAAATAAAGTAGTTGTACAGGTTTGGAGCAACTAGGAACAGACTTTTAAGTAAAGAAAAGCAAGTCTGAGGACTGACTCCACCTGACTTCAAAACTTACTATAAAGCTGCAGTGATCAAGACAGTATGATATTCATAAAAGAATTAAAAAATAAATCTATGAAACAGAATACAGAGCCTAGAAATACTTACACAAACATAGACAATTAATCTTTGACAAAGGCAGCAAAGGACAGTAGAACAAGCATAGTCTTTTCAACAAATGATGCTGGAATAATTGGACATCCACACGCGAAAAAAAAATGAATCTAGACACAGACTTTACACCTTCCACAAACATTAACTCAAATGGACCACACTAAAAGGCAAAACCACAGAATTCCCAGAAGATAACACACAAGAAAATCTAGGTGACAAGTATGATGATGATATTTTAAATACAACACCAAAGTACAATCCATGAAAGAAATAATTGGTAAACTGGACTTCATGACAATTCAAAACTTCTGCTCTGCAAAAGACAATGTCAAGAGAAGGGAAAGACAAGCCACAGGTTACGAGAAAATATCTGCAAAAGGCAGATCTGATAAAGGACTCTCATTCAACATTTACAAAGAATTCTTAAAACAGCAATAAGAAAATGGAGAATCTAATTGTTAAAAATGGGCAAAAGGTCTTAACAGACACCTCACTAAAGAAGATATACACATGGCAAGGAAGCATATGAAAAGGTGTTCAATATCACATGTCATTAGGGAGTTGAGATTTTTTTATAAATTTATTTATTTATTATTTATTTATTTATTTATTTGTTCTTGGCTGCATTGGGTCTTCGTTGCTGCGAGGGCTTTCTCTAGCTGTAGCAAGGGTGGGCTACTCTTTGTTGTGGTGCACAGGCTTCTTATTTCAGTGGCTTCTCTTGTTGCAGAGCACTGGCCCTAGGTGCTTCAGTACTTGCGGCACATGGGCTCAGTAGTTGTGGCTGGCGGGCTCTAGAGTGCAGGCTCAGTGGTTGTGGCACATGGGCTTAGTTGCCCCGTGGCATGTGGGATCTTCCTGGACCAGGGATCAAACCCATGTCCCTTGCATTGGCAGGCAGACTCTTAACCACTGTGCCACCAGGGAAGTCCCAGGAATTGAGAATTAAAACAATGAGATACCACCACACACCTTTTAGGATGGCCAAAATCCAAAACACTGACAACAGCAAATACTGGAGAGGATGCAAAGCAACACAAATTCATACACTACTAGTGGGAATGCAAAATGATGCAGCCACTTTGGAAGACAGTCTGGCAGTTTCCTACAAAACTAAACATATTCATCTCACACAATCCAGGAATCACTGTTCTTGGCATGTACTCAAATGCTGACATCTATGTCCACATGAAAACCTGAACACGGAAACTTACGGGAACTTTATTTATAACTGCCAAAACTTGGACGCATTCAAGATGTCCTTTAGAAAGTGAATGGATAAATACACTGTGGTATAAACAGACAATGGAATATTATTCAGTGCTAAAAATGAGTTACCAATTCATGAAAAGACATGGAAGAAACTTAAACACATACTACTAAGTGAAAGAAGCCAGTCTGAAAGGGCTGCCTACACACTGGATGATCCCTCCCAACTATCTGAATTCTGGAAAAGGCAAAACCATGGAGACATTAAAAAAATCAGTCGTTGACAGTATTGCAGGGAGGCAGAACACAGAGGGTTTTTAGGGTAGTGAAAACACCCTGTATGATACTACAATGGTGGATACATATCATTATATATTCATCTAAACACACAGAATGTGTAATACCAGGAATAACCCCTCATGTGAACTATGAACTCTGGAGGATAAAGATGTGTCCATGTACCTAAATAGACATTTCTCCAAAGGAGATATTCGGATGGCCAACAGGCACATGAAAAGATGCTCAATATCACTAATTATTAGAGAAATGCCAATCAAAAATACAATGAGGTAGCACCTCACAACAGTCAGAATGGCCATCATTAAAAAGTCGACAGGGCTTCCCTGGTGGCGCAGTGGTTAAGAACCCACCTGCCAATGCAGGGGACATGGGTTCTATCCCTGGTCCGGGAAGATCCTACATGCCGCAGAGCAACTGAGCCCGTGCGCCCCAACTACTGAGTCCGCACCCTGCAACTACTGAAGCCTGCCAGCCTAGAGCCTGAGCTCCGCAGCAAGAGAAGCCACTGCACTGAGAAGCCTGCGCACCACAACGAAGAGCAGCCCCTGCTCATCACAACTAGAGAAAGCCCGGGCCCAGCAACAAAGACCCAATGCAGCCAATAAATAAATAAATAAATAAATAAATAAATAAATAAATAAATTTTAAAAACGGTGTTCTTCAAGGTTTAAAAAAAAAGAAAAAAAAGGCTACAAATAAGAAATGCTGGAGAGGGCCTGGAGAAAAGGGAACCCTCCTACACTGGTGGTAGGAATGTAAATTGGTGCAGCTATTCTAGAAAACAGTATGGAGGTTTCTTAAAAAAACTCAAAATAGAGTTGCCATGTGACCCAGCAATCCCAGTCTGGGGCCTCTATCCAGACAAAACTGCAATTTGAAAAGATACATGCACCCCAATGTTCACAGCAGCACTATCTACAGTAGCCAAGACATGCGAGCAACCTAATGTCCATCTACAGAGGAGCAGATAAAGATGTGCTACATGTATACAATAGAATACTTACTGGGCCATGATAAAGAATGAAATAATGCCATTGGAAGCAACATGGATGGACCTGGAGATTATCATACTAAGTGAAATAAGTCAGGAAGAGGAAGACAAACACCATATGATGTTACTTACGTGTGGCATCTAAAATAGGATACAAATGAACCTATTTACAAAACAGAGACAGACTCATAGACATAGAAAACAAATTTGTGGTTAGCAAAGGGGAAAGTGGGTGGGGAAGAGATAAATTAGGAGTTTGGGATTAGCAGATACAAACTACTATATATGAAATAGATAAACAACAAGGTCTTACTGTATAACACAGGGAACCATATTCAATCTCCTGTAATAGAGTGGGAAGACAAGGGGTAGGGAAATCAAAGGAGGAAATCTAAAGGCCTCAAGGAATGTTGTAAAAGTATAAAGGAAGTCCTAATCCTACACTTGTTCATTGATCCTGAGTTCATAATGATATAATGTTAATTAATATTTTATTTACATATTAATGAAGGGGGCAGAGTCAAGATGACAGCCTGGGAAGACGCAGAGATCACATCTCCCCACAAATAGATCAGTTGCCAGAGGCCAGCGGGGGACCTGAGACCCAAGCAGACTGCGGGAAGCCCGCAGCAACCAGGCAGGACCTGGGGCAAGTCAGGGGGGCGGGGAAGGGGAAGCCACACTGGACCAGCGCCCCTGAGGGGTGGCTGGGGGAGGTCTGGAGGGACCGTTGAGGGCTGGGGAGATCAGGAAACTGCAACTGGGTTTCTCCCACCCAGGAGGCCAGGAGGCCTGCTGAGCTCCCCAGCTGGAGGGCCTGCTGGGCCCCCCAGCAGGGTCTTCCACTCTCCAAGGCCCCCGCTGGGCTGCCTGGGTCCTGGGGGTGTGCGAAGGAGGGAGGAGGGGTGAGGAGGTGGAGAGGCAGACAGGTGGGGTGGGGGCCTTGAGATTGGGGGATGGGGAGGCGAGAGGGCACTTTGCCTGCCCTCTTGGCCAGGGAGGCCGACTGGGCTCCCAGGCTTGGTCCTTTACTCTCCAGGGCCCCTCCGGCACGAGGATCCTGGGGGTGTGGGGGGTGGGGAGGCAGACAGTGGGGGTGGGAAGGGATCTCTCCAGGTCAGAAGAATAGGGGAGGCACCGCTGGGTATTTCTTCTGGGCGGGTCCTCCACCTTCCAAGGCTCCTCCAGGCCGTTGATCCTAGAAGTACAGGAGGGAAGCGGTGGGGGGAAAAGAAGAGCGACAGAAGAGGGGAGGGATGCTCTGGGATCAGAGGATCAGGGGAGGAGTGGAAGGCATTTCCACTGCCCACTGGCCCAAGAAGCCTGCTGGGCTCCTGAGTCTGGTCCCTCGGTCTCTCTGGCTGAGTGGGTCATACAAGCCTGGGAGGGAGGGAGGAGAGGAGAAGAGGAAGAGAGGCAGACAGCAGTGGGGGGGACCTTGCAGGACCAGAGGATCAGGGGTAGACACTGCGGGAAATCTCCCTACCCACTTGGCACCGGGAGGCCTGGTGCGCCCCCAGGCCTGGTCTTCGGTCCTCCAGGGGCCCCTCTTGGTCTCACTGGTCCTAGGGGTGTAGAAGGAAAGCAGGGAAGAAGAGCAGAGGCAGGCAGGGGAGGGGGCCTTCTGGGATTGGAGGATCAAGGGAGGCGGAGAAGGTATTTCCCCTGCCTACTAGCTCTGGGAAGCCTGCTAGGCTCACAGACCTGGGCTTTCACACTCCAGGCCCCCTCCAGCTGCTTGGGACCTAGGAGAGTGGGGGGTGGGGGAGAGGAAGAGAGGCAGACAGGAACCTTAGGAGACTGGGAGATCTGGGGAAGTGCCGCAGGCTTTACCCTAGCCCAGTTGGCCCTGAGAAGCCTGTTGGGCATCAGAGTCTGGTCTCCTGCCTATCAGTGCCCCCTTCAGCTGTGAGGGTCCTAGGGGAATAGAAGAGAGGGGGTGAGGAAGAAGAGAACCCAAGGGGGAGCGACCCTCCAAGACTGGAGAACTAGGGGAGGTGCCTAGCATTTCTCCCACCAACTCGGGCCCAGGGAGCCCACTGGGTACCTTGACCTGGTCCTTTGCCCGCAGGACCAGAGGCATTCCTGCGCCCCTCTGCCTCATTGGGCCTAAGCCCCATTCCCCACCACCCCCAAGGCCTTTTCGAACTGTAGGCCCTGCCCACTGCCTAACTCGGCCCCCCCGCCCCGCCATCCATTGTCTAAGCCCCACCCCCACAGCCAAGGCCTTTTCTGGCTTTTTGTTTTCTTTTTTTTTCTTTCCACCTCCTCACTTAGGCGATTGCAGTTGTTTTACCTTCCAGCTGTTGCTCCATTTTTTTACAATTTTTTCTAACACAGCTGTTAGTTTCCTATTATCGTATTTTTTATCTTGCTATTGTTCTGCTGTTCTCCAATTTTTTTTTTAATTTTTTTCATTTTCCTGCTGCACATGGCTTGTGGGATCTTGATTCACAAGCCCAGGGTCAGGTCTGAGCTCCCGAGGATGGAGCTCTGAGTCCAAAACATTGGAGTAGCAGGGAAACCCAGTTTGCAGGGAATATTCATCTGAGTGAGGTCTCCCAGAGGTTCTCAACTCAACACGAAGACCCAGCTATACTCAACAGCCTACAAACTCCAGTGCTTGAAACCTCAGACCAAACACCCAGTGGGAGAGGAACACAATCCCACCCATCCAAAGTGGGGGGAAAATGAGGTGACAAAAAAATATGTCACAGATGAAGGAACAAGGTAAAAATACACAAGACCAAATAAATGAAGAGGAAATAGGAAAATTGCCTGGAAAAGCATTCAGAGTAATCATAGTAAAGATGAGCCAAAATCTCGATAACAAAAGAGAGAAAATACAAGAAACAGTTAATAAGGACTCAGAAGAACTAAAGAACAAACAAACAGTAATAGATAACAAAATAACCGAAATTACAAATACTCTAGATGCTACAAACAGCAGAATAACTGAGGCAGAAGAATGAATAAGTGAGTTGGAAGATAGAATGGGGGAAATAACTGCCACAGAGCAGGAAAAAGAAAAAAGAATAAAAAGAATGGAAGACAGTCTCAGAGACCTTGGTGACAACATTAAGCCCACCAACATTCGAATCATAGGCATCCCAGAAGAAAAACAAAGAAAGGGTCTGAGAAAATATTTGAAGAGGTTATAGTGGAAAACTTCCCCAACATGGGAAAGGAAATAATTCATCAAGTCCAAGAAGTGCAGAGAGTCCCATCTAGAATAAACCCAAGGAGAAATACACTGAGGCACATATTAATCAAACTAATGAAAATTAAACACAAAGAAAACATATGAAAAGCAGCAAGAGAAAAGCAACAAATAACATAGAAGGGAAAACGCAAAAGGATAACAGCTTATGTTTCTGCAGAAACTCTGCAGGCCAGAAGGGAGTGGCAGGATATATTGAAAGTCCCGAGAGAGAAAAACCTACAGGCAAGAATACTCTACCCAGCAAGAATCTCATTCAGATTCCATGGAGAAATCAAAAGCTTTACAGACAAGCAACAGCTAAGAGAATTCAGCACCACCAAACCAGCCTTACAACAATTGCTAAAGGAACTTTTCGAAGCAGGAAATACAAGAGAAGGAACAGATCTACAAAAACAAACCCAAAACAATGAACAAAATGGTAATAGGAGCATACATGTCAATCATCACATGAATTGTACATGGATTAAATGCTCCAACCAAAAGACATAAACTGGCTGAATGGATACAAAAACAAGACCCTTACATATGCTGCCTACAAGAAACCCACTTCAGACCAAGGGACATATACAGACTGAAAGTAAAGGGATGGAAAAAGATATTCCATGCAAATGGAAGTCAAAAGAAAGCTGGAGTAGCAATACTCATATCAGACACATTAGACTTTAAAGTAAAGACTATTACAAGAGACAAGGAAGGACACTACAGAATGATCAAGGGATCCATCCAAGAAGAACATAGAACAACTGTAAATATCTATGCACCCAACAGAGGAGCACCTCAATACATAAGGCAAATGCTAACAGCCATAAAACGGGAAATCGACAGTAACAGAATAATAGGACGAGACTTGAACACCCCACTTACATCAATGGACAGATCATCCAAACAGAAAATAAATAAGGACATGCAACCTTTACATGACACATTAGGCCATCTCGACTTAATGAATATTTATAGGACATTCCATCCCCAAACTACAGAATACACTTTCTTCTCAAGTGCACATGGAAAATTTTCTCGGAGAGATCACATCTTGGGTCACAAATCAAGCCTCAGTAAATTCAAAAAAACTGACATCGTATCAAGCATTTTCTCTGACCACAATGACATGAGACTACATATCAATTACAGGAAAAAAACTGGAAAAAATACAAGCACATGGCGACTAAACAATATGCTATTAAACAACCAAGAAATCACTCAAGAAATCAAAGAGGAAATCAAAAAATACCTAGAAACAAATGACAATGAAAACACAACAACCCAAAATCTATGGGATGCAGCAAAAGCAGTTCTAAGAGGGAAGTTGATAGCAATACAGTCCTACCTCAAGAAACAAGAAAAATATCAAATAAACAACCTAACCTTAACACCTAAAACAATTACAGAAAGAACAAAAAAACCCCAAAGTGAGCAGAAGGAAAGAAATTAGAAAGATCATATCAGAAATAAATGCAAAAGAAATGAAGGAAACAACATCAAAGATCAATAAAACTAAAAGCTGGTTCTTTGAGAAGATAACAAACTTGATAAACCATTAGCCAGACTCATCAGGAAAAAAAGGGAGAAGATTCAACATAGTTTTAGAAGTTTGAGCCACAGCAATCAGAGAAGACAAAGAAATAAAAGGAATCCAAATTGGAAAAGAAGAAGTCAAATTGTCACTCTTTGCAGATGACATGATATTATATATAGAAAACCCTAAAGATGCTACCAGAAAACTGCTAGCACTAATCGATGAATTTAGTAAAGTAGCAGGATACAAAATGAATGCACAGAAATCTCTTGCATTCCTATACACTAACAACGAAAGAGCAGAAAGAGAAATTAAGGAAACTCTCCCATTTACCATTGCAACCAAAAGAAGAAAATACCTAGGAATAAATCTGCCTAAGGAGGCAAAAGATCTGTATGCAGAAAACTATAAGACACTGATGAAAGAAATCAAAGACGACACAAAGAGATGGAGGGACATACCATGTTCTTGGATTGGAAGAATCAATATTGTGAAAATGGCTATCTTACCCAAAACAATTTGCAGATTCAACGCAATCCCGATCAAATTACCAACGGCATTTTTCACAGAACTAGAACAAGAAATCTTACGATTTGTATGGAAACACAAAAGACCCCGAATAGCCAAAGCAATCTTGAGAAGGAAAGACGGAGTCGGTGGAATTAGGCTTCCTGACTTCAAACTATACTACAAGGCCACCATGATCAAGACAGTATGGTACTGGCACAAAAATAGAAAGTGAGATCAATAGAACAGAATAAAGAACTCAGAGGTAAACCCAAGCATATATGGGCAGCTTATCTTTGACAAAGGAGGCACGAATATACAATGGAAAAAAGACAGCCTCTTCAATAAGTGGTGCTGGGAAAATTGGACAGCAACATGTGAAAGAATGAACTTAGAACACTTCCTAACACCATACACAAAAATAAACTCCAAATGGATTAAAGACCTACATGGAAGGCCAGACACTATCAAACTCCTAGAAGAAAACATAGGCAGAACACTCTATGACATCCATCAAAGCAAGATCCTTTCCGACCCACCTCCTAGAATCATGGAAATAAAACCAAGAATAAACAAATGGGACCTCATAAAACTTAAAAGCTTTTGCACAGCGAAAGAAATCATAAACAAGACTAAAAGGCAACCCTCAGAATGGGAAAAAATAGTTGCAAATAAAAAAATTGATGGAGCAATACTCTTCCATATATACAGAATTTTTATTCTGCAGCTTTAGAATTTTTCGGTCAGGAGATTTTTGCAATCCTGTCTTTCAAATTTATGGTGTGTTTTCAGCCTCTTTGCAAAAGAGAATTATATACCAGCTTGGCCACTCTGTGGCTGCTGTTTTTTAAGTCAGGCTATAACTTTGGAAATAGTATCAGATATTTTATTTGCCTCCCGCATTTGTTACTGTTTATTTCAGATTATGTTTTTTTCTAATGTGTTTTTCAGCCAGACTTTAACAAGCACTATCCTTACTCAAGGCACTTTTTACACATCTTTCATATATTATTGGCACATATGTAGTTCATGAATTTGGTGGAGGAGATAGAGTTTAAGGCGAATATGCTGGGCTATCTGATAAAACGATTTGTTTGGAGTGAGGGATTAATTAGAACAAAATAGGAGCTATGCAAACCCTTGTTATATTACATTTTCCATTTATATTAAATCTTGACTGTGTTCCTAGACTAGCTATATTCAAGCATCTGACTAATATTCTTGCTTCACTTGCCATTTGATTCAAATGTGATCATAATTGATGCTTATAAACCCAATAATGTGGTTAGAGACTCATCTCTTATAACCAGCTAGGAAAAATTCCTGAGCCTTATAAAGCTATCTCCTCATTTATAAAAAAGAAAGAAAAACTACCTCACTGAATTGTGGGAAGATTTAAATGCGATGAACTGTGTAAAATCATGGAGCAATGTTTGACATAAAGTAGGCCCTCCATAAAGGTTAAGCAACTTCTGGAAAAGGCCTGTTGCTGGAGTGTCCCAATTAAAGAAGTTAACCTTCAAAGGAAATGAAGCGTATAAATACAAATCCTTTAATCTTATAGTATTGCAAGATTATTTGTTTGTTTTAGTGACGGGCAAGAGTAAAGAATATATAAATTGGTATAGTTTCAAATTCCCAAAAATACATAAAGAGAAAGGTAGACATCTTTAAAAATTTTTTCTAACCGAACACAAACATGTGTATCTACTATGGCCTATTCCACAAACCCAGAGGGAAAAAAAATTATGCATATCTCTTATTTGGTTCCTGTTAATCCACTGGGTCGTCTTTGGTTACCTGCATCCCTCCCTAAATGCCACAGCTCTTGTCAGACACCGTCTACAAATAGCCACCCTCAGAGTTCTGGTCACTTCTCCCTTTCCTTCAGACCGGGAACAGGTAATGGTTCTCCGCTGTTGCTAGTTCTGAAGTTCTACATAATCCTTATTTTTGGTTTCTTTAAACACTCCCACAGTTTTAAAAATAATCCTTTGAATCAGTTGGAGTTTACCCTCTATTTTCTTCAGAGATCCTGACTGAAACAAGTAAATAAGGACGCAAGCCAGGTTCTCCAAAATAGGAACTCCTACAGGTGAAACCACATTTCATTTTGTGGGTAGCATTTCCTCTAAGCACCCCTGGAATCAGAAGGAGGATAGGGAGCTGTGAAGGGTATTCCAGGCTACAGACCCACTAGGCCCGCATAGGAGTGAATGAGCCTTCACGTGGTTCCCATCCCGGCCTCCACGTCTTCCACCTGGGACTCCAGGTGTAGTGGATTAGAGACCCTGCTGTATCCCATCTGAATTCCTGACCCACAGAAACCATGAGACAGAAATACTTATTATTGTTGCTTTAAGCCACTGCACTTCGAAGCACCCTGTTACACAGCAACAGATAACTACTACGCTTGTCCTCTCCAGCGTCTGTCCTCTGAGGAGCTCCCAACCTCTTCCTCTTTTTCACTGTCCATCATCTCTGACACCTGTGAGAATAGGCAGCACCAGCGCTCACTGACCCTAATGACACAGCAGACCAGGGTGACTCATTTCTCCTGTTCTCTAAGCCTTTCCTGACAAGACTTCACAGCATAACACAGTGGTAAAGAGTGCACACCCTCTAGCTGAACTGTGTGCCTTCAAGTATGAGCTCTGCCACTTACTAGCAGTAAGCCCTTGAACCAATTATATAACCTCTACATACCCCAGTGTCTGCATCTGTAAAATGGTGATAATAATAGCACATGGTTGATAAGGTTATTAGGATTAAACAAATTATTATTTGTATATTGTTCCAGAGTGCCTGGAATATAGAAAGTGTATATTTTATAGAATATAAAATAATATAAAACATATATACTATATAATATAAATATGTTATAGATATAATTATATCTATATATAGATTACATACATATATAGATTCTATCAATATAATATTATATAGCTACGTAGTCTATATAGACTATATAATATCTATCTAATTAGATATATCTAATATATATATCAAATCTATAGATTATATTGATAGAATCTATATATAGATATAATTATATCTATAATTATATATTAAAGATATATAATATATATAATATAAATAAAAGAATATAAAATAAGACAGTATGCCAGAAAATGACCAATTTCCTCACAAAGCAACAATGGGAAGACTCACTGAATCCAGAAAACCTAAATAAAGGGTGGCCTGAAAAACCTGGTCTCTTCTAAAATATTCTAAAGTATTTTGTTAAGGGTAACATGCTAATTACCTGATATGAATACACACACATATGCTTGTGCTAATTTGTCTCTGGCTTTCTAAAGCATGATTTTGGACGTCCTTAACATAGACTGTTAGCTTTCTCCTCTGTTCTTTAATAAATCTTGAGATATGTACATCAGGTCTGGTATATAAGCCAAGATCCTGACAGGAAACAGATGCCATTCTCAAACTGGGTAATTCAGGAGAATTTAATTAAGGGACATTTTTGAAAGGTGGACAAGATTTCTAAAAGTCAGTAACAAAAGATAGTACAGTTAGAAATGGCAGGGAGCCATTACCTCCCATAGGCGGTAAGGCAAGAGTAGTTCTCTGGAGAGGGCTGTCTTGAAGAGATTTTGGCAGAGGGACACAGCCAACCAGGGCTGACCCAGTTGGGAGGTTACCAGGTGTTTGGTTATTTATTGCTGTGAAACAATAATCATGTATTGTACTCACAATATTGTGGGTCACTAACTCTGGCAGGGCACAGCAGAAATGGATTATTTTTGCTTCACAAAAGCCTGGAGTCTCAGCTGGGGTGGTTTGAACAGCTGGAGATGTTTGAGACAGCTCAACAAGGGTCATATATCTGGGGCCTCAGTACGGTTGTTGGCTGAGTTCCTTCATTCTTCTCTGATATATCCGCTGGGATTGCAGCGTCCTCCAAGATGTTGTCTTCACTCACGTATCTGCCTTGGAAGGCTGGAACAGCTAGGGGATGGCCAGCTTCGCTCTCTCTCCATGATCTCTCCCTATGGCTTCCTCCAACAGGGAAGTCTCAGGGTAGTCGACTTCTGACAAGACAGCTCAGAGCTCCAAGAGTGAGGGCTCCAGGAGACCTAGGTAGTAGGGGCTGCAAGGCTTCTTGTGATGCCCTAGCCTTAGAAGTCTCAAAATGTTACTTCCACTACATGCGATTGTTCAAGCAAGTTACTTAGGCCAGCTCTGATTAAAGGGGAGAAGGGAATTAGACTCCACTCGTCAAATCTTCAACTGGAGAAATAGCAAAAAAACCCTTGACAGCATATTTAGTTTAGCATGTCTGGTTATTAAAGATTCTGAGCTCATTTCCTCCTGGCCTGCCATCTCTTGCTGATGCTCTCTATAAACCAAGACAACCAATACCCAGAGGGCAAAGGAGCTTGTTTTTTTTAATCCTACTAAAATTTAAAAATTTGAGAAAATTTACAAATTTATAAATATACAAATTTATATTATTATACTTTTATAATCACATGTCATATATTTATTGTTTGTTAATATTGGGTTGGTCAAAACATTCATTCGGTTAGTGAATATGTTGTTCAATAAAGTGCTTTGTGAAAATGAAAAATGTCTTTTAGTTTTACTTAAAACCAAATGAACTTTTTGGCCAACACAATACATTCTTATATTCATATTATTTTCTTCATTGAAATACAGTTAATTGACAATGTTGTGTTAGTTTCGGGTGTACAGCAAAGTGATTCAGTTTTATATATATATGTGTATACAAACACACATATATATTCTTTTTTCAGATTCTTTTCCCTTATAGGTTATTACAAAATACTGAGTATAGTTCCCTGTGCTACACAGTAGGTCCTTGTTGGTTATCTATTTTATATACAGCAGTGTGTATATGTTAATCCCAGATTCCTAATTTATCCCACCCTCCCCCCTTTCCACTTTGGTAACCATCAGTTTGCTTTCTATGTCTGTGGGTCTATTTCTGTTTTGTCAATAAATTCCTTTGTACCATTTTTTTAGATTCCACATATAAGTAATAGCATATATTCATCTTTGTCTGACTTAGTTCACTTAGTATGATCATCTCTAGGTCCATCCATGTTGCTTCAAATGGTATTATTTCATTCTATTTTATGGCTAATAGTCCATTGTATATATGTACCACATCTTCTTTATCCATTCATCTGTCGATGGACATTTAGGTAGTTTCCATGTCTTGGCTATTGTAAATAGTGCTGCAATGAACATTGGGGTGCATGTATCTTTTTGGATTATAGTTTTCTCCAGATATATGCTCAGGAGTGGGATTGCAGGATCATATGGTAGCTCTGTTTTTAGTTTTTTAAGGAACTTCCATACTGTTCTCCATAGTGACTGTACCAATTTTCATTCCCATGAACAGTGTAGGAGGGTTCCTTTTTCTCCACATTCTCTCCAGCATTTATTGTTTGTAGACTTTTTGATGATGGCCATTCTGACCGGAGTGAAGTGGTACCTCATTGTAGTTTTCATTTGCATTTCTCTAATAATTAGCAAAGATGCTGAGCATCTTTTCATGTGCCTGTTGGCCATCTGTATGTCTTCTTTGGAGAAATTTCTATTTAGGCCTTCTGCCCATTTTTTCATTGGGTTGTTTGTTTTTTTGATATTGAGCTGTATGAGCTGTTTGTGTATTTTGGAAATTAATTTCTTGTTGGTCTCATTGTTTGCAAATATTTTCTCTCATTCTGTGGGTTGTCTTTTTGTTTTGTTTATGGTTTTCTTTGCTGTGCAAAAGCTTTTAAGTTTAATTAGGTCCCATTTGTTTATTATTGTTATCTCCATTACTCTAGGAGACAGATCCAAAAAGATATTGCTGCAATTTATGTCAGAGTGTCCTGCCTGTGTTTTTCTCTAGGAGTTTTATAGTATCCGGTCTGACATTTAGGTCTTTGGTCCATTTTGAGTTTATTTTTTGTATATGGTGTTAGAGAATGTTCTAATTTCATTCTTTTACATGTAACTGTCCAGTTTTCCCAGGACCACTTATTGACGAGACTGTCTGTTCTCCAGTGTATATTCTTGGCTCCAGAGGAGCTTGTTTATGTAGTCTTTATAGGTCAGCCTTCTGGGAACAGAGTAGGACCTGGAGGAACAAACAGAAGATATCCAGCATATTCAATGACCCTCCAAACCCTCAAAAAGTCTTTCAAGCACTGTGCTAGAGTTATATAGGAGTTTGTTCTTGAGAACATGGGAATGACCAAGAGGAGAGAATCATATAAGCCCTTCATTGCATTTGTATTTCCTATTATTGTACCTTTCATTCTTCCAGTCTTAATCTGTGTTCATATAGAAGTGTTCTTTGGTTTGGGCTAGAATTTCATTCCCTACATACCGTCAATTACGGTACTGCAATTTCCCATCTACAGGGAAAAAATAGACTTACTTCCAACTGGAATCCCACCATTGGAATATTCTTGCAAATCATTCTTACACAGGGTGGGTAGCAACATGTTAGTCTGTGTGTGCTAGCATGCTGAGGCTTGGGATGCAGTACATTTGTGCCTCAGGAGTCTAGCAACATTAGATACTATGTCCCCTTCCATCGTGAGGTTCTATTTAAAAAAATGTGTTTTGGACGGAAGGCAGGGAACGATAGAGTATCAGGTGAAGGCCTTAAACTCATACTGTACATCATTTTCTGTTTGGTTTATCTTCAGAATCAAATAGTTACTTCCTTTTTCAGCAAAGACTAGTAAAGGAGCATTCTCCTTCTATACCTTCCAGAATGTTTTGCTGTCCAGTAATTTTTAAATATATTATAGTTGCCTTTTAAACTAAGTCTTATCACAGTTTTCCAGATTCCCCAAGTCAGAAAGAGCTTTTTCCTCCTGAACTATCCACACACTTCCAGTAACAAGTAATGTAAGGCATATTCATTTCACAACACGATGTCTGACCCTTTTCATCCTGGAATTAGGTGATTCTGAAGAATGTGTGGTAGGAATATTCATATAAGTCTCTCCCACACCAGGGCAGCGAGCAAAAACTTAACAATGAAAAGAATTGACTTTGAACCAGATAAAGATATCTCCCTTAAACCAAACTAAATGTATTCCTAACTGAACGTCCTCTTCGCTGAATCCCCAAAATGCCTTCAGCCACTCCAGTGATATTGCTGACGTCTGAGGAGGAAATTTTGGGTGTAAAGAGTCCGTTGTCTTAAACAGTCAGCAGTTAAATAATTGCAACGATGTGGCCATGTTGCTAGAAACCCACTCAGAGATTCAGAAGGGGCCCTATAAATGAATGATCCGGAAGCTTCTGTAACGTTGCGGTACATCCAACTCTGCCCTTTTTTGCAGATGATGTTTCCTCAGGAGGAGCCGTTGCTCTTCTCTGCCTCTGTGTCTAGATCAGGGACATCCTGAGTCAGCTTGGCACACAGTACACCCCAGCCCCCGCCACCCCCGCTGCCTCCCAGTGCTGGATTACAGCTCATAAAGAGACGTGTTTTCATTCCTCTCTTCCAGAAGCTCCAAATTCCTTATGAAAATTAATCTAACTCCATCCTAGGGACCTTGTGTGTGATGAAGGGGTCCCAGGGAATGGCAGCCTTTTGTTTCAACTGTCATTCCCCCTTCAAACAAGGGAACCCTTCCTATACCCCATGTACATAACTAAAGGGAAAATGTCACGTGATTTGTAGCAGACGATCTGATTCAAAGAAACTGTCTCCTTTCTTACAGGTTGGAAGTGCTCACTTAATTTCTAATTCCCGCGCCGCCCCCCGCAAAGGCTATCTACAGGTATTGTCTGCCTCAAGAGGCACCCTGTTCCTTTTTTTTAGGTGACTAAAACAAATACATGTACATATATTTATCAATTATATGCTATAACATTTTAGGTTATGATGTGGATATACACAATTTACTGTTCTCAAGGACCTTATAATCTGGTAGTCAATGCTTAACATTTAGCACCTAGCATGTACCAGAGAGTATTGTGGGAGCTGGCGACCCAGTGGTGAATAAAACAAACTCCACTTTATGGAGCTTACAGACATCTGGAATAAACAAACAAATAATATAGACTATAATGTCCAGAGTAGATAAGTGTATCAAGAAAAATACAGCTGTGTTTGGCAGTGGTCTGATTGTGTGTCCTATTTACTTACTCAGAAGACCCTTCTGAGATGATATGTGAGCAAAGATCCACATTAATTGAGATGTGGAGCTATGCAACTATTTGGGTTTGTTTTTTTTTTTTAAGTCAGAGTGAGCAATCTCCCCAATTTGGGAGATTTTTTTTTATCTTAATAACAATAAAAACTGTTAATGAGTCACAAGAATAGTAAATAAGACATAAGAAACCTTACTCATTCATTCATTCATTTATGTTCCTAGGGATACAGATATGAACACAAGGTCTTAGAAGGGTGTGACTAAGACTAGCATGAATAAGACACAGGGCCTGCCCTCTAGGAGCTCATATCCTGATGTGGAAATAAATTTCAAGTAGAGGATTACAGTACAGTGCAAAGGTTGGGCATGTGCTATGAGATTACTTAAGAGGTATACTAAATGAGGCTTGGGTGAGAAGTGGGGCCTGTTAAGGCCTGGGAGTATGAGTTTGCTGGAGAACTTAATCTCTAAATGAAATTCACAGGAAACAGTAGGAGTTAGCAAGAAGCCAAAGAGAGCACATTTCAGCCTTGTGCAAAGTCCTGGGAAACTGAGAATATGCTACATTTAAAGAACTGTGGTACTGATGCTTCTGCCAGTGTGAACCCGGTTCAGGCCACACATGGCTTTATATGTCCCACTGAGAAGATTATCCTCTGGTTAGAGGGGATAACGGGGAAACACCAAAATGTTTTAAGACGGAAGTGACTCCAGCAGGCTTACACTTTGGAAAGATCACTCTGCCTGCGACATAGAGAACGCATGGCTTCAGGATTGAAGACAGGAAGTGGGTTGGAGAAAGGGGATGGATTTAAGAGCTGTGATATAAGATCAGTCTTTAGGACTCCATAATTGGCTGGAAAAAGAGAAAATTACAAAATAAATTATTTACACCAAAAAGGTGGCTTCAGAGAATGGATTTGGAGTCAGTTTTGAACCATATGCTGGATTTGAATAGATGGAGTAAGGAGTTTAATAGAAGGGAGAGGGCTAGAAGTCCCTTCATGTAGTTGTTCTCCAGGTAAGAACTACGGAGCTCTAACTGAGTGCTGGGCACTCTGACTACTAAGGTATATTTATTATATCACATAATAGTCAGGACAAGTCTATGTGAGCCATTGTTATTCCTGTTACAGAGAAGGAAGCTGAGGCACTGGGCAGTCACCCAGCTGGAAAACAGGATGATACAAACTTCCAATCTAGACTATAAAAACCAGAGCCATTATTTTATAACCATTTCTTATTTTACCAAAAAAAAAAAATGTATTTCCCACCAGACCATAGGTGAAGTAACTTCTGACTGTTTAAGATATACAAAAAACCAAATTCACTCTCAGCATAAACTAAACAAACCAGAATATTGTTACTACTGAAGAGATGCAAAAAGTCTGCTGCAGACTCTGAAAGCATTCAAAGAAGAATTTCCCAAAATGTTTTGAGCAATGGCAATACCATTCATAAAATCATATGGCCTTCCAAGGTAACTATTGCAGAGAGAAAATCACTTGCATTGATCAATTCTAGAGTTTTAAGACATTATTGAAATGTTTTTCGGTTTCGCAGACCTAATATGAAAGAAATTTTGCAGGTTTTACTCTCATGCTAGAATAGCTTGCACAATACTTCTAATATATGCACCACCTCAGTGATTTCATGGACAGGGAAGAATGAAAACAAATGAACTGAAGGAATTGGGACCTGTTCTGTGGAGTATTTCCTTCTTTCAATTGATTTATTGATTACTCTTCTTGGAAGTGCTATTATTTAAAGAGAACATTTTATGTAAGCATAGCTGGAAATTTTATCCTAGAACTTCCAGATTGGAACGGCTGCACATCATCTCCTGTCAATATATTATTCATTTCCCTGTAAGAAAGGAATGGGAAAATTCAGTCACTGTGACTATATCTATTAATATAAAGAATGAACTTCCGGCTTCATCTAGATCTTCATACAGCCTTTGTTTACTTAAAAAATGGAGTATTTTCAAGGCATCTATCAAAGTTGAGTGAAAAATTTTGCACACTTATTATCCCTAATTTGGGGGTCTTGTTTGAGTTTTAATTGCTTTTGTTAAATTGTAAAATGTTGATTTTTGTTTTCAAAGAATTGAGTCAAAGAAGTTTATCCACAAGCTACTCCTAAAAGATGAAAGTTATCTCCAGTCATGAGGTTCTTTCTTTTTCTCTGGCATAATAATTAAACCACACCTTGCCTTACACATTTGGAAAGAGGCAGGCTTCACAACGGTGTCTATGCAGCCATCCGAGGTTTTCTAAATGAGACTGAGCATCAAGTAAAAAATTTTCATCTGTAACTTATAAAGGAAAAACAAATGATTCTGTAGGCTAGACTCAAGATCAACAAACCTATCTCTTTTTTTTAATACACATTTTGTTCCTTTAACCTTTAAAGAGTCTATTTTAAATGACCTACTTTTAAACTGGTTTTCAGTTAAGTGTGTCACACCTGGATGCAGTTAACTTAAAAGTGTTTCACTCCTTGCTATTTCTTTCTAAACTAATTATTTTATTTTTAGTCACTCTGACTAGCGCAGGATATCTTCTCTAGAGAATGAAATCTTTTCTGTAATATGAAAGTGGATGAAAAGAGTACAGATTTGTTCTGGATATAGGTGTTTTAGGTTATTGTACGCTTCTGTGAATGGTTAATAATATTTATCAATTAAAATGACATCATTCCTCTGTTTAACATATTATCCAGATGCAGGTGAAAGGGCAGTGAGGAGCCTCGAGAGTTCCTGAGGTTGATCTGCCCTGAGACAGGACTTCAAAGCATTATCAGAAGATGGTTGTCCACCTCATTTGTAAAAGTCTCTAGGGAAAAATTCCACAGTTGGTTTTCATCACGAGTCCATCTGTGTTGCATCCTTCTGTCAGGAAAGTGTGTCTAGTATCTGTCCGGAATCTCTCCTGTTTTAATGTAAGTCCATTTCCTCTACGTGTGACCTTCCTTGATACAGAGAACAGCTGCTTGCCATCCTCTGTGTAGTATCCTTTCACATGGATCAGCCTTTGTATATCAAACTGAATTCTTGGCTGCTTCAAGGGACTTAGGTAGAAAACCCTAGGTTTGATTTGAGGGGAAAATGCTGTGTACTGATTGGAATCATTGCACTGCACTATAACATAGTTTTATTATTCATAGTTTGGCTCTGTCTTTGAAACTTAGAATTATGATCTGATTTAAATTCACGCATTTAAGATATTAGGCTGATCTCTACTGTGTGACAACTTGAAACATGTACTCCAACACTGTCCTCAGAAAACTGCTATGTCACATGAGCTTAGTGCTGCTAAGAATAAACGGTGATGTTAAGTGTGATATGACTTCCAAAGACTACTAAAAGAAATAACCCTTCCCCAGAGATCAGTTGCTGACATATTTACATACATACAATGAGCAAAAGTATTTCCAAAGTACTCTAAGAAAAAGCCCAGGACTTCCCTGGTGGCGCAGTGGGTAAGAATCCACCTGCCAATGCAGGGGACATGGGTTTGACCCCTGGTCCGGGAAGATCCCACATGCTGTGGAGCAACTAAGCCCATGTGCCACAACTACTGAGCCTGCACTCTAGAGCCCACAAGCCACAACTATTGAGCCCGCATGCCTAGAGCTGTGCTCTGCAACAAGAGAAGCCACCCCACTGAGAAGCCTGCACACTGCAACGAAGGGCACCCCCCGCTTGCCACAACTAGAGAAAGTCCATGCACAGCAACGAAGACCCAACCAACCAAAAATAAATTAAAAAAAAGAAAAAGCCCACATTTCTTTTTAAAATGACCCAACAAATATCTACTGAACCCATGCTATGTCCCAATCACTGTGCTTTATTATACAATATTATTCTAGATGGATTCCTGAGGTGGTCTCCATGATCCCCTCATCCTGCTGTTTACACTCAGGTATGATCCCTTCCCCTTATGTGAGGGCAAAACCTTGACTTGCTTCTTTCAACTGAAAAAAAATGTTCAACCTAAAAGTTGAGAATTATGTTTTAATCAGTGGCCTTATGGAGGACCATAGGATACATCCTCTCAAACAGCTCTGAGGAACTATTCCATAGAGGTAAGGGAGGATCCAGGACATAGAGGATTTTCGGCTGGGAAAACAAAACAAAACAAAACCATGTAGTCAAACATCAAAAGACCACTGCTAATCACCCCCCCCCCCCAAAAAAAAAAAAAAAAAAAACCCAGACATTTCAACTTAATGATTTTTAGTGCTTTGCTATATATGGGAAGATGCAAGAGTCTGGGCTTATAGAAATTATTCCTTTGTTATGCATCTTAACTATCAATATCTAGGGCCAGTATTCTGCTTTTCTCCATGCTGTATTCCCCTCTGGGCACACTGTTGGGGCAGCTGCAGTGGCTGATGGCTCGATGGCAGGCAACATTCATTGTTTACTGAAATGGCAGGCAACTTTTTTCTGTCCACACTTCCACAAATATAATATGGCAAAGGTACGTATGCATGTATGTATGTGATTGTGTATATGTGACTGTTTGATTATATTATTATAAGTTTATACTGCTCATCTTGCTGGAGGCTCTCTCCCTTGCTGGCTTTGAGGAAGCAACTGGACATGTTGGGAAACTCCATGTGGCAAGGCACTGACAGTGGTTTTGAGAAGCAGAGAGGGGCCTCCAGCCAATAATCTAAAAAGGCCTTCAGGAAGCAGCCAGCAAGAAAAAGAATTTCTCAGTTCTACAATCACAAGAAATTGAATTCTGCCAACAGCCTGAGTAATCTTAGAAGAGGATCCTTCTCCAGTTGAGCCTCAGATGAGACTGAAGCTCTGGCTAACACCTTAATGCCTTGTGAGACACCTCTGAGCAGAGGACCCAGCTCAACCAACCCAAACTTCAAATTCACAGAAACGGAGGTAACAAATGTGTGTTGCTTTATGCCACTAATATTGTGGTAATATCGTTGCATAGCAATAAATAATAAGGAGCTCCTCGGTCTTTGTCTTTCTTGACCTTGAAATCTTTGAAGCATAGAGGCCAGTTATTTTGTAGAATGTCTCTCAGTTTAGGTGTGTTTTATATAAATCCCTCCATCTCATCCTCGTGATTAGATTCATGCTTTTGGCAGTAATGACATAGAAGTAATGTTGTGTCCTTCTCAGTATATTCTATTAAAAGGTGTATACTGTTAGTCTGTCCCAGTATAAGTGATACTAAATCAAATCACTTGGTTAGAGAAGTATCCAACAGGTCTCTTTGTTGTAAAGATACTATTTTCCCATGATAAATAATAAGCAACCTGTGAAGAGATACTTTTATTTTAATTTTTATTTGGAGTATAATTGATTTACAATTTTTATTTGGAGTATAATTGATTTACAATGTTGTGTTAATTTCTGCTGTACAGCAAAGTGAATCAGTTATATGTATACATATATCCACTCCTTTTTAGATTCTGTTCTCATATAGGTCATTACAGAGTATTAATTAGAGTTCCCTGTGCTATACAGTAGGTTCTTATTAGTTATCTATTTTATATGTAGTAGTGTGTATATATCAACCCCAACCACCCAATTTATCCCTCCCCCCCCTTACCCCCTGGTAACTATAAGTTTGCTTTATACATCTGTGACTTGTAGATAAGTTCATTTGCAACTTTTTTAGATTCCACATATGTGATATCATATGATATTTGTCATTTTCTGTCTGACTTACTTCACTCAGTATGATAGTCTCTAGGTCCATCCATGTTGCTGCAGATGGCATTATTTTATTCTTTTTTATGGTTGAGTAATATTCCACTGTATGTATGTGTGTATACACACACACACCCCCCCCCCCCCACATCTTCTTATCCATTCCTCTGTCAAAGGACATTTAGGTTGCTTCCACATCCTGGCTAAATAGTGCTGCAGTGAACATTGGGGTGCATGTATTTTTTTGAATTATAGTTTTCTCCAGATATATGCCCAGGAGTGGGATTGCTGGATCATATGGTAGCTCTGTTTTTAGTTTTTTAAGGAACCTCCATACTGGTTGTACCAATTTACATTCTCACCTACAGTGTAAGAGTGTAAGAGGGTTCCCTTTTCTCTACACCCTCTCCAGCAATGGTTTGTAGAGTTTTTGATGATGGTCATTCTGACTAGTGTGTGAGGCGATACCTCATTGTCATTTTGATTTGCATTTCTCTAATAATTAGTGATGTTGAGCATCTTTTCGTGTGCCTGTTGGCCATCTGTATGTCTTCTTTGGAGAAATGTCTATTTAGATCTTTTTCCCATTTTTTGATTGGGTTGTTTGTTTGCTATTGAGCTGATGAGCTGTTTATATATTTTGGAGATCAATCTCTTGTCAGTCACTTTGTTTGCAAATATTTTCTCCCAATCTGTGGGCTGTCTTTTTGTTTTGTTTGTGGTTTCCTTTGCTGTGCAAAAGCTTTTAAGTTTCATGAGGTCCCATTTGTTTATTTTTGTTTTTATTTTCATTGCTCTAGGAGGTGGATGAAAAAAGATCTTCCTGCAAGTTATATCAGAGAGTGTTCTGCCTATGTTTTTCTCTAAGAGTTTTATAGTATCTGGCCTTACATTTAGATCTTTAATCCATTTTGAGTTTATTTTTGTGTATGGTATTACAGTGTCCTACTTTCATTCTTTTACATATAGTTGTCCAGTTTTCCTAGCATCACTTTTTTTTTAATTTTTTATTTTTTTATTTTTTACAATAAACTGCATATAGAGTGTACAATTTGTTATCCCAATCTCCCAATTCATCCCCCTCCAACCCTCCCCACTTTCCCCACTTGGTGTCCATATGTTTGTTCTCTACATCTGTGTCTCTATTTCTGCCTTGCAAACTGGTTGATTTGTACCATTTTTCTGTAGTCCACATATATGTGTTAATATACTATATTAGTTTTTCTCTTTCTAACTCACTTCACTCTGTATGACAGTCTCTAGGTTCATCCATGTCTCTAAAAATGTCGCAGTTTCATTGCTTTTTACAGCTGAGTAATATTCCATTGTATGTATGTACCACATCTTCTTTATCCATTCATCTGTTGATGGACATTTAGGTTGCTTCCATGTCCTGGCTATTGTAAATAGTCCTAGCACCACTTTTTGAAGTGACTGTCTTCTCTCAATTGTATATTCTTGCCTCCTTTGTCATAGATTAGGTGACCATAGGTGTGGGGGTTTATCACTGGACTTTCTATCCTGTTCCATTGATATATATTTCTGTTTTTATGCCTGTATCATACTGTTTTGATTACTGTAGCTTTGTTGTATAGTCTGAAGTCAGGGTGTCTGATTCCTCCAGTTCCATTTTTCTTTCTCAAGATTGCTTTGGCTATTTGGGGCCTTTTGTGTTTCGATATAAAGTGTAAAATTTTTTGTTCTGATTCTGTGAAAAATGCTATTGGTAATTTGATAGGGATTGCATTGAATCTGTAGATTGCTTTGGGTAGTCATTTTGTAGTCATTTTGTAGTCATTTTGACAATATTGATTCTTATGTGAGGAGATGCTGTAAGCTATGAAAATATCCCATCCATCATCAGTCTCATTAATTAGTTTTAGCAACCATTAATATTTTTCTAATTACGTGATTCTTTTTATATTTATTTGTTGGTGTTCTACTGTAAGAAACATCCCTTTCTCTTCTGTTTATTTGGTTATCTAGTTATTTATTTATATCAGTATGGAATCACAGTTTCTTATGTTAGTCAATGGTTTAAAATTTGTTGCAATCAATATATATTTTGATATTCCAATTGCTTTAGATATGTACATTGGAAGCCCCTTTCAGATATGTTCTCTGTTCTGATATGTTGGCATCATTTTTATTTTCTTATTTTCTGTCAAAACAAGATTTTCCAGGCACATTTTGTACTTTTCCTGACACAAACCTGGAATCTTTTCTCCAAAGACTCCTGGTTTCTTTTAAAGTGAATAATGGTATTTAGAAACCAAATCTGGGACGAAGTGTACTCATTGCCACATGAATGTCATTGCTTCTAGTATCTCTCAGTGACGGTGAAGTATATACTGAGATAAGTGTAACAAAATACATGCAAGACATGCACTAAAAACTACAAGACATTGCTGGGAGAAATTGAAAAGATTGGAATAAATGAATAAATATACTATGTTAGTAGATTCTAGGACCCAGTGTTATTAAGATGCCAATTATGAAGCTGTCTTCTGCTTAGCATCTCAGAAGGCTGCAACCAGTTTATTGGCTGGCATCGTGGTCTTATCTAGGCTTGACTGGGGAAATATCTGCTTCTGCACTCACTCCAGTTGTTGGTGGAATTCAGTTCCTTGCAGTTATAAGATTGAGGAATTCATTTTGTTGCTGGATGTAGCTCCATGTAGGCTGTCAGCTGGAGGCTGTCCACAGCCCTTAGAAACTGCCTGCATTTCCTTGTCATGTGGGATTTCCCCACATGACACATGCACACACACACACACACACATTTAATTTTTAACCTCCAATTCCATTTCAACACCACAATGTACCTTCTAGGCTTCCCCTTCAACAATGAGAAACCTAGATCGCATTATATGTGCAAATGTGTTTACTCAGTTTTCTCAAGCCTAGAGTATATAGGTTCGCTGCAAGGACACAGAAGCTGCTATGTGGTATTTGAACAAAACAAAACAAAAGGCAGGAAAGATGTCATGACTTTTATAATTTGTGTTCTCTTTTTTGGAAAAGGAATTTGATTATCCATGGTTTTGTTCGTTTTTTCTAGTTGTATGAATAAAACCTTTAGCAGCAGAGGTCGGTAAAAATCATGCAGAACCTTTTAAGCCATGGTAGAGAGTTTGGGTTTTATTCAATGGGAATGCATTGGAGGGCTTTCTGTTAAGTTGTTGCATGTTTGTTTGTTGTAAGTAGTATTAATATCGTTTTCCAAGTTATTTCCTAGTAATGTTTATCACTTATTCTTCAGCTTACTCTACAACAAGATAGACATGCTTAGAGCAATCCATACCAAAAAGTGAGAAAATACATAAAATAATGGAGCAAATAAATGGGATAAAGAATTAATGGAGCTGGAGAACAAAAGGCCAGGGTGAGGCCAGTTCAAAATACTTTAACTACTTTAAAGTTACAAGACGTACTGTTTTCTCTGAGTTTTCTAGAGACTAGAACAGTTTGAAATGCCTCATCCCCCATCCCTTGAGATATACTCACTCAGGTAACAGGCCTTCACAGTAACCCTCAACCCAGCATCTATGCCACGCCGAATTGAGACTCACTGATGGGAGAGTCCATGGATTGTTTTGCTTGCACAAATTTTTCGGAAGCCTTCCTGGTTGCTGATAATTTAACCCTTTGAGGTTAGGAGAGAAAATGGACATTTGGATAATGCCTGTTTAGTTAATCATGGTAGCCAACCAAGGCAAGAAATTCAAGCCAAAAATTCACTCCATCTTTAGTAGGACATAGACTTTTAAATTATAATTGACCTCTTGAGAGGAGAAATGCATGGCTTTCCACAGGGAAAAACTGAGCACTGAGGAGAAAGTCTTTATTCCATGAGCACCATAATCACTATCATAGTAACAAATTAGAAGAGAACTTTCATTTTAAAATCGGATATAATTTATCATGCATTACTTCATGCTATACTCCTTTGCTTGTTATTGGTTTGTGGCTACTTGCATACAATAATGAAGTTTCAAAGAAACTGAAGTTACAAAAGGACAATTATTTAATGCAGGAAGTATAAACCATTGCATTGGGGGACTGGAAGACATTTTTTAAAGTTCTCATATTATCTATTGAATTATGTGTTTCTACACAGTGAGTAATGTCTTACATTCTTGCCAAGAGTGTTTTGAAAGGAGTTTGTTAAAAGTATGTCAGCTAAACCACTTTTAGGATATCACTGCTAATGGTGTCGTTCACACGTTGTGAAACACACAGCTCCAATTTAATTCTGCCCAAAAAATTAGGTCATTGCAAAATACCATATGAAAACTGCAGGGAGACAGGGATGAGGATAAAGCAAAGGAAGACACCAATTCTTTTTTGTAAAGCGTAATAGGGATAGGACAAAACCGGGTAGGAAGGCTGAGCCCTTTTAAACAGATACTTTTTTCCGTGGTGTGTGTGTGTGTGTGTGTGTGTGTGTGTGTGTGTGTGTGTGTGTGTGTGTGTGTATGTGTGTTAATTCCAGTTGAGTACAGATGATGAATTAATTTAAAATTGGGCTAACTGGCTGTTCTGCACTGTACCTGGGTAGTTCCCTTACCTTCAAGTTCACCTAATGGTACGGAGATGCCCTTGTTTTCTGACTTCATACAGAAACCATCGTGATTATTGTATCTCAATTTACTTTTTTCTTTTTCCAGTCAAGAAAGGGGGCTTAATGCAAATTAAGCCTTTGATGCGAAGGCACATAATTTATAATCATGATTGTTATTATTAACATTAAATCGCGGGAATGGCTTTGTTGGAAGTTACCCACCAGGACCCGCAAATCTATTTCGGTGACACACGCCCCAACTCTCCTCACCGAGGCGTGGTGCTTGGCTGGGGCGCTCTGAGCCACTGCGCTGGCTGAGCTCCGAAGGAGGTGGTCCCCGCTCCTCCCGAACCCACGCGCTGGGCTGGGAGAAAGCGAGGCGGGACAGTCATTGTTCTCCCTGGCCCGGGCTTCCAGCACCTCTCACTTTCGGGAGAAACTTCCCCCGGCTGCCGCTCTCTGGGCTTGGGATGGGTCTCCACAGCGCGCCCTTCCCTGTCCTGGAGTGGGACGCTCAGCGAACACACACACCCACAGTCACCTTTGCGCGCTCGTCCCGAGCCGGCCGGTACACAGCGCACCCCAGCGGCCGCGTGGCTGCCTTCTAGTCCTGGCCACTAGGCTTCCGCAGAGCTCGCCAGTCGCCGCCGCGCGCGCCTCGGAATCTGGGGACTCGAGAGCCTGCGAGAGCCAGTCTCAGCCAGACCCCAGGGAGAGCGCGGGGCTGCGGCACCCCGCCCCGCCCGCCACACCTGGGAGCGGTGAGGACCGGGAGAGGCGGGGCGCGGCAGGAGGCTGGCCCGGTGCCTGAGCAGCGCCGCCGAAAGCCGGCCGGACTGGAGCGGGGCGAAGGGGGAGGGTCTCGAGGCCGAGTCCAGCTCCTCCGAGGGAGGGACCCCAGCTGGGGTGGAAAACCTGCACGGGGGAGCCGCAGAGACGCGCCGCGCTGATCATGGAGTGGGCCGGCCCCGGCTCCGCGCGGCCGCAGCAGCAGTGGGACCAGGAATCGGTCGAAGCGTGGCTGGACGATCACTGGGACTTTACCGTCTCTTACTTTGTTAGGAAAGGCACCAGGTAAGAAGAGGACCCGTGGAAGACCCGGCCGGGGCATGGAGCGTAACCTGGGGCTGATCTCTGTCCCTTATTGAATTTTCCCCTTCGTTAACCATTAAACAGTCTCCACTGTCAGGCCCTTTGCCTTTGAAGTAGGGCCGTGATCCTGTTACGGTGTAGAGACCTCGACTTTAAGGCGAGTACAGCCGAAAACCCCAAGCGTCGGATTCGATCCAACTTGCACAAAGTTCAAATCCAAAAATGAACGTGCCGGACCCCCCTCTCCCTCCCTCCCTCCCTCCCCCCAACACGCTGGCAGCCCTGGTATTCCCTGGGAGCAAGACTATTTTCCTATGCCTGCGCTCACGGGCCTTCCTCTAGCCCTTCTCTAGCCTCCTGGTTCCCCTAAATCTCCTTAGCGAAACCAAAAACAGTTTTTGAGCCCCTTCCCTGCCGCTCCGGAAGCACCCTTTCCAATGCGGTCCCTGTGGCTCCGCTCCTCCCCCGTCCCCCTTCGCCCCGGCCCTGGCGGGGCGGGGAAGCCCGGGTAGGGCACGAGACCAAGAAGAAGCCCCAAGGGCAGCAACATGCCGGAACCTTCCCAGAGTGAGTGCTGTCGTTTTTTTGCCCCCTTCCAGTCCCCTGGTTGTCCCGCGCTCCTCCTCTCGGCCGCTTTTGCGCGCAAGGCGGCGCCGCCGAACGGGCTCCGTGGAGGGGTTCGCGGCGCGCACACAAAGGACGGCGCGGAGGCGCGGCGGACCCTGGGGGGGGGGGGTGACAGGTCCCGCAGCCCGGGACAACCCCAAAGGCCAGATCTTCCTGGTCCGGAGCCAAGCGCCAGGGCGGCTGCTGCGGAGGGCGGGGAGGAGAGAGAGACTGTCCTTCGGGAGGCGGCTGCTCAGCGGGCAGTCGGGGCGCGCGTGGGAAACGCTCGCGGGAGACTTGGAGAGGAATCGCGGCTGAAGCCGAGGGGCTAGGAGGGCGAAACGCAGAGTGCCCGGCGGCCGGGTGCCCCGAAGCCGGGGGAGTTGGTGCGAAGCCCGGCCGGCCGCTGAGCGCGGCGTGGGGCTGACTCCAGACGCACCCCTTTGAAGGAGGGGCCGGGATCTCGGCGTCGCCGGCTCCCGGCAGCGGCCCTCGGGCAGCTGGCGCTGGCCGCCTCTCCGGGAGGGAGACGCGAGCGGGGCGGTGATGGTGAAGGGGCCGGCCGGGGCTGGACGCTGGGCTCCCACCCGCCGGTGCACCGCCGCGACTCGGCCGGGCGCTCCCCGCCAGGGGGCGGCGCAGCGCGGGGCGAGCGGGCGGCGGCGGGCGGCGGCGCGACGGCGGGGGCGGTAGGGGAGCTGGCTTGGAGTCGCTGGCCTCACCTGGGCACGTCGTCGGCCCCCAGCCCCCACCCCCACGGCGCCTCCTCGAGTCCAGGGTCCGCCGACGCCGCCTCATCTGCATCTCCAACTCGCCACGTTTGCTATGTTGCCTTTTGGAGACAAAACAAGGTACTTCCTTAAGCATCCTCCCCCTCTTTCCCCACTTTCCCCGGGGGCGCGGTGGGGGCCGGGTGCAGGGTGCTTGCACCCAGGTCACACCGGCGGGGCGATGCTTCGTTGAAAATGTGCTCTGTGACATTTCTGTCTTCCTCTACCTTCCTGCAGATGTAATACTTTGAGGTCTTAGATGGGGCGCTTTTTAACTCCGTTGCTCCTAAGGAATGTTCAGTGGGTGTCGAGTTGATCACTTTTGGTGGGTTTTAACAGAGGCGATGGCTTCGGGACAGATCTTATCTCCTCTGTTTAATTACTCAGCCTGCCTTTTAAAATCCTCTTCCCGCTTTCGCCTTCTATCAAAATACTAAATCTGGAGCGACCCAGGGGATAAATCCTGAATGGAAAGTGGTTCCCTTTCGAAGGGCACTTTTCTGCGGGTTTGGGGTGAGGCACTAAGACCATCTAGGTCTGGAATTATCGATTGCTGGGAGCCAGCAGTTTTGAGAGGTCTCCTCCTCCGAGGCCATCTGTCCCCGTTTTCCTTTCACCCTTGCATACTTCCACCCTTCCGCCCTTAATGAATTATAGCGCATAGTATAATGCGGAGTGGGCAGGAGAACGGGGCTGATATTTTAAATGTGTAGAGGGATGTTCTTTAGGCAGATTATTAAGAAAGAACAAAATTATTTATTTTAAACTCAGCGTAAATGTCCTTTTTCTTTTTTTCTCCCCTCTCCCTTTAAAGACATAAACTTGGGATTGTTTGGTGGTAGCTTTTAACTCATACATAACAACACTTCACTTTGAGAGCCCGCCAAAAGTTTGAGAGTAACGTTTTTTTGGTTTTTTTTGTTGGTTTTTTTCCGGAAAATAAATTGAACGAGTTGTTACATTTCTTTTCACATTACTTTTTTCTCCCAAATAGCATAGGATTAAAATCCCAGTTCTCAAAATTACACTGCTTAGCGTAAAATGTAGATCATCTGAGACTTTGTTAAAGGTTTTCTCTTCAGTTAGGGTTTTTATATCATAGTTGATGTGGACAATACGCTGAAACGCTTTCTGTGGTATCTATGTGTGTGTATGTAATCTTGGGAGAAGAGTTTATGTTGAGTTCAAGTTGAAAAAGGAAAGTGTAAGATAATCAAGAGTAGTGTAGGCCCTCAGTTTTAGGAGTTATACATAAAGCGCTGAAAGTAGTCAGTGTGAAGAATATAATGTCTTGTCTGTAGCCAGAGATTTTTCACGGAACAGTACTCCAGTTTGGGCTTCTATTCGATGGCATGACCTGGAGGCACAGAATGAGAGGTTGAACGTTAGCAAATTATAAAAATGCCAACCTGCTGAACACAGTGTGATTCACATGGTTGTGGTAAAAGCTTATTGGAGACACTTTGTTCACAGCTGTTTTTTGTTGTGGTTTTTGGTTTTTGGTTTTTAACGAAAAGCTCACGTTACTTTGCTTTTTCCCCTTTTGTTAGACTATGTATAAAATGAACACTGTATGTGATTTGGGAAACCCTTGAAAGAGAATAGTTCTGTAGAGGCATTTGGTGTGTTTTAAGATTTAAAATAAATTTGCATTCACTTAGAATGGCCACCTGTGCCTGTAAACAGGCTGGTTGGTAGAATTATTTCTACCTTATTTGATTTAATTGTTGTTTGACATTCATGCATGCTTCTCTGTTCTCTCCCCAAACTGAATGGTCTGCACTCAATAGTAAGTCATTGAATAGAAGGAAGGTTCTGGCCCTCCTTAACTCTCATGTAAACACCTGTGAATTTTGGTTGACCTTGAAAGCAATTATCGCTGCTATATTTTACATTATTTCCTATAATTATCTTTCCTTAAAAGCTATAGCTTGTAGCACACAGATGCTTTTTAGCAATCAAAACCTGTTTCAGTGAATTTTGAGAGTGTCAGTTGAACATTTCATAATATAATTTATTGGCATAAAAATTAACTTGAGACTAGTAACTAAAACCTATGGAAAACTTCCGCCCTCGCTATTATAGAAAACTTTGCAGTCCTGCAGGTTTGGGATGCTGTGTTCATTAAGGGCTTTAATGCTTGTACATTCACAGATGGAGCCTTTTTGGTGCTAATGCCACTTTAACAGCTGTTGTTATTCTTGACAGCATATTAGAATAATTTATCTTTCATTAGTTACTAATCAGCTCTGTGATTGTGGGCGATGTTTTTGATCCTTTAGTATTGTAGGGGTAATATGATTGACTTTTATTGCTTTGTTTTGCACTAGGCAAAAGCTTGAGAATATTTGGCATGTACTGGAAATAGGAGATATTGAGGACAACTTTTTATGACTACTTGGATCAAAGTCCAGAAACAGAAGTTTTACACTCCCATGTAGTTTTCTATGATAGACTTTTTATTTGACATTGCAAAGCTGTGGTGAATTAGTTGATGTTTCAGGTCCTGTGTTTGGGATTTTCTTTTTCTCTTTCTTTTTCTTCTTTCTTTCTTTCTTTCTTTCTTTCTTTCTTTCTTTCTTTCTCTTTTTCTTCCTTCCTTCCTTTCTTCCTTTCTCTCTTTCTCTCTCTCTTCCTCTCTATCTCTCTTTCTCTTTCTTCCTTCCTTCCTTCCTGTGTCTGTCTCTCTCTGTGTGTGTCTCTAAAAGCTATAACCTTTTATTTGCATGATATTTATCTTCAAGTCAGATGATGGGTGTAAAATAAATCTTGCTATTCGATCTTAAAAATGATTGTTTCTGTGATCATATAGGAATATAAACTTTTCACAATTTTCAAACGAGTTGCTAAGCATATTTTGTTAAGCAGTCACTAATACTGAAGATAATAAAGTCCTGTGGGCATTGACTCAGTCTGGCTTTGATATTATTTCTATTTTCATTATGGTAATTCTGGTGTAATAATGTCCTTTTATCCGTGTATTGCTTATGACCAGGGTCCTTATAGCCAGCTCTAAGACACCTTTTAGTGCCCTAAAAGTACTCATGTGGATTGAATTTGCATAGGATTGAATCTGGAAGAATCCATAGGAGCCCCTGAAATGTTTCTCATTGCTCTTCTATCACCAGTGTTCTCAGGGTTTCATATTCAGTTCCATTTTGAAAGCCCCCAATACAAGATCATGATTCCTAAAACTGTGGCAGAACTAATCAGTGGCAATTAGTCATTCAAATCTATTTGCTTAGTGTAACACTTAAATAGGCTTGTAGTACAATTCAGTAGCTTTTTTTTGTTTTTGCTCTGAAGATCTATAGAGATTGCCAGTATTTTCTTAATATTGTTTTCAGTACCTAAAGATGAGCAGATTTTAGCATTTTGATTATGTTGTGCAACCAAATTTCCTTTCTAAATAGTTCCGCCTGAAGAAATGACTTGAGTCTGGTTTCTGATACGATTTCTTTTAAAATATATGAAAATGCTTTCAAGTTGTATGGGTAAAGTTTGTACCTTCACCCTTATCTGATTACAGAGAGTATGTCTTACTAAGATGCATGCTTCCCTGCTTCTAGATTTGAAAACACGAATTAACCTAAACATGCTTGAACTTCCTAATACTTTTTAATAATGCTTGGAAAAGAGTTCTTTCGTGCGAGAAAAGTCTTTAAAAAAACTGCTTGGTATTTATTAGTTTGTCCCTCAAATATTTTTCAAGCTAACAATTTATTAAACCCCTAACTGTTGCGTTAAGTTAGATTTTTTCTTTGTTCTCAGGGCTAATTGTAGGATAAAAACTCTTGCTTTGGTAAGGGCTTCAGGGCAATTAAATAAATCACTGAGTTGATTGATAGTGGACGGTTGAAAAATGACTAATTTTTGAATTTAGACTGCACACTAGCTACTGACTTTGCAGGACTTCCTATGAGATTACTTTAGCTGGACAGATGTTGATTCAGTTGATCAATGTTACAGCTGATTGATGTGGCCTTGGAAATATCTGTTAAATCAGATTCTCAGTAAAAAAAAAAAAAAAAAAGTGCCTATGAATTACAACCTAAGAATAAAAATTGAAGAAACTCTTTCCACATGAGTCATTCGTTTGATATTTAGCTCTGTAATCTTATTTACTGACTTGGTATTCTCACTTTATTTTGAATCATATTTTTTTTCATGGTGTGAGTGCTTTATTCATTTTCTCTAACTGGTAGGAATTTCTACTTATTGCCAACTAAATATTTAAGGCAGGTAAGGTAAACTAAGTGTTACGTTCATAAGAATCATCCTGATGAATAGTCTAAAAAGCTTTATAAAAAGCCTTCTGTATATGGATGTATACATAGATGTATATATACACATACCCCATTTGTAGTTTGTAGTGAACATGCTTTTTAAAGTCTTAGGTGCCATTGTTAGCTTCTGTATTCTTTGAGACCTTTCCCTTATTTCTGAATTGTAAAGTAAAATTAACTTTTTGCAAATTGTCTTCTCGGAATAATTTTATTATATCTAAACTTGAGAAAGAAAAGATCCCTATCTGATCTCATATCCCTGGTAATAATTATTTTTTAAAAAGTCATCATTTCTACTTTCTGTTGAATAAGTATACTGAGGTTATAAGAAGAGAAAAAACCCTAATTTTTTAAGCTGATGAAATAATTAAAACACACAGGATCTTTGAACTGTAGAGTTAGAGGAGATCATGTCCAGCGTTTCTCAAATTTAAGTAATGTTTACCTTGTAAGAAAGACATTCTTATTGATCCCCAGTGTCTTCGTTAAAAAGCTTTTGGTCACAAGTGACAGAAACTCATCTTAAACTCATACAAAATTAACTGACAATTGACATTCCTGGAGTTTGGTTTGGGTGTGAAATTCACCTGATGAAATAATCTTGTCAACATTCTTTTTGTCTGTATATCTATCTAATCAATCTTCCTTCCTTCATTCCTTCTCTCCTTCCCTCCCTCCCTCCCTCCCTCCTTCCCTCCATCCCTGCTTCCCTCCATCCCTTTGGCCCTATGCAGCTTTGGCTTTATTCTCAGGCAGGCTTTCTTTGTGCCCTGGAAAAGTTTCTTCTTGGCAAGTTTATGTGGGTCTTAAGCTTCTGATGTTTGAGAAGTACCTTCTTACCCATATCAGTCATCTCAAGATTACTTGGCCTTGCTTGCATGACTTGCCTGCTCTGGACCTGTCATTGTGTCGGGAAGAATAGGGGTGTCTCACTACTTTGCTGGGGCACTTCGCCCATAGTGTGATACGTCAGTGGGGGAGGAGAAATTCCCCAAAGAAAGTGATGTCAGCACCTCCAGAGGTTCCAGAGATCTGCCATACCTAGTACTGACTTTCTCTTATTTTAATGTTAGTTAAATGTGGAATTCTTAAGAGTAGGTATAAGTTAATCCTAGTTATAGCAATTATACAACTAATACCAAAAAAAGTGTATAAGTTAATTATGAATTAAGTGATAAAACTCTAGCCAAATGTAAGCTGACAGGCTTCATTAAATCATCCTGGTAAGGGTGACTGTGGCCCTGATTCCCCTGCGGGGGTCTGGTGAGGTCCGCTTGCCTTGGCTGCAGTTGCCTCCTGATGACTGTTTCTCCCAATGGGGCCCTCTTAACAGTCCTGAAACTTTTAGTGCCATAGCACAGTACACCAGCTTTGGGGTTTTATTTGGCTTGAAAGCATATTTGCATATTAAATCTACTTTTTTTTTTCTTTACCCCCGAACCATTGGGCTGCAGTGTGATTGTAAACAGAAATATAAACTTGACTGCTAAAATTGCAGGATAGTATTTGGTTATAAGGTGGTCATCCCAATCATTTAAAGTATATGTCTTTTACTTTTTTTTTTTAGGTTTTAATTGTCATTAGTGTGAAAACGCAAAACTGAAGCATTTCCATAGAAAAACTACAGATCTTCAAAACATACTTGCTTTGGACTGTCCCGGCTTCTCGTACCTTAGATTGAGACATGCCAATCTAGTCCAGTCTTTCCCATATCTAAGCTGCAAAACAAATCAGTTTACATATTTACAGTATAGATTTTGCTTATTAGGTTTTCTTTCAGATGTAAGCAGGTTTTCCATGAAAGAACATTTTTCATATATGTGATTGTGAATGCATGGAAAATTATAAAACATGTCTCTTCCAACTCTTGGTCAAATTTGAATGTAAAAATATGAAGCAGTTGTGCATTTTATTTATATTTGGTCCCAGTAAGCATCTCAGATGTTTTCATAGCTGGAGAACACTTGGGAACATCAAATAACTTTAGGCAGCATTTGTTTCTAAACCATGCCAGAAGCAAAGGAACTACTCACTGTAACATCAGAGTAGAGATTATTGGAGGAATCACTTGGAGGTGTCCCAGATCGCCCCTGTTTCATTTAATACCCTGTTATAGTATGTTAATCTTTTATTCATCCAAACCATTGCTTTTTTTTCTTTCCTTTTTTTTTTTTTTAATTGAAGTATAGTTGATTTACAGTGTTGTGTTAGTTTCAGGTTTACAGCGAAGTGATTCATCTTTTTCAGATTCTTTTTCATTGTAGTCAACCATTGCTTCTTAAAGGGGATGCTGTTTGGCATTCGGTAGTGATACTTTTTGTTGTTGTGAGAAACGGTTCAGCGTGTTGCAGGATGTTTAACATCCCTGGGCCCCAGAAACTAAATGTCAGGAGCACCCCAATTATTGTGACACACATTTCCACATGACCCCCAAAGGCTGGCACCACTACTTGGTTAGGAGCCACTGTTCTGAACCCTTTAAAATTTACTTCTATTTATGGTGGTTAAGGGCCCCAGATAAGGTAGATTTAAGCTTCAACCCCAGAACTACCGCTTTCTTAAAAGTAACTTTAGGTACTTTATTTGCTTTCTCTGCAAAATGGGAATAATAGCATTGACTTCTAGTGTTCTTAAGGAATTTAAAGGAACTAATACATATTTCCTTATCTTTTTTAGACTGATTTTCAGTAGGTTACTGTTTATTTTACTGAGAATCATCAGTGCCTTAATTATAATTGCAAACTTTGAGAGTCACCCCCTTATTCTGATAAGTGGGAATTAGAACAACAGAACAGGGACTTAATAGACTTTGTGTCCTTCTCATTTTTTAGATGAGTTTTTATTAATGGTTGGAACAGAACCTTTTGTGGATTGTGTAAGGTACTGGAAAGGGAATTGAAATGGGAGTCCAGACCTCCTGCCTGTGTTCCCAGCTTTGTGACTGGCCCAGGTTAATAAATCTTGGCTTTAAAATGGGAGATAGGAGGGGGTGAGAAATCAAAGCAGAGAAATTCATAAATGAGTTTAACAATCTCTTTCAGCTCTAAGCTTTCTTGATTCTCACCAGGAGAGCAGAATATCAGCTTCTCAGATTGAATAGTTTCCTTCTTTAAGTATTTTCCAAGTATGAGTGGTGGATCTAGGTCAATTATGCAAACAACACAACTAGAACTGTGTAAAATTAGGATCCAAGAGCAGAAGAAATATCTAACATTATATTTTATGTGAGTTATTTTTACGTTTTTCCTACAGATCATTTTATCACATTTCCCTATGTTATCAACCATCCCTTTTTAGACAGGAAATTAGTGTACTCTTTGTAATTCTGGTTTTAAGTGGTTAATTCCCATCAGTGATGGAAAAAGGCACTGGAGAGAAAGAGAAAGGGGTCATGTTTTAATAGTAGACTTAAAAACATGATTGTGCACTGTGTTTGTGGATCATTCAGGGCCTGTAACTTTTTCCTTTGTTTTGTTTGAGGCACCCTGCAGATCTCTGTAATGTTACTCAAGGGTAACATCCTTGAGGCCCAGATATCAGCCTACCTATAGAATTCCCCCAAGTAAGCCCCCTTGGGTGGGAGCTAAAGTGGACCAATTTTAATCCCCAAATCTCCTGTAGCAGAGTGTTAAAGCATTGTTTTTATCAAGTGTTGATATTTAAAACCATTCTCCAGTTTAGAGGTATGGTTGTTATGAAATATTGCTATGGTTTTTATCATAAGTAATTAGTTGTATATTTTATCACATTTGTTGTCAAACAGTTTTATTATATCTGTGATGTTTTGAAAAACTCATCACCGAAATTCTAACTTATTTTTAAAAATTAAATTCTGAGTAGTAATAGAAAGACAGTGATTTTTCTCAAGAAACAAAACACAACACTGTTCAGCTCTTAATCTTTGTGCATTATTCAGAAAATTATGTCATATGTAAGTGTAGTTATTGGTCTAGGGAGTCTATGTTTTTTCAGTTCTAATTTGAGAAAATACCAACATTGAAACAATTTTTTTTTTTTGCACAAGTGTTTCTATAGAGAAATTAGTGCTTTTAAACTAGGAGCTTAAAAAGAAACAAATGGGTAACATCTCATTATTCTGTAGAAACCCATGAATAAATTATTTTTATTTTTACAAAATAAATTTTGAAAATATATTTCAGTTAATGTTCGATTAACTTGGGAATTTCCTGGTGGTCCAGTGTTTAGGACTCAGTGCTTTCAGTGCCAATGGCCCGGGTTCGATCCTTGGTCAGGGAACTAAGATCCCACAGGCTGCATGGCGTGGCCAGAAAAAAAAAATTCAGTTAACTTAAAAACAGTAATGACCACATATTAAACACTGTGTACTAGACTCTATGCTATTACTTTATAGGCATCATTTCCCTTAATTTTCTGAAGAACGCGATGAGGGTTAATGCCATTATCTCTATTTTATAGAGAGTGAATAATGCACCTGAGGTCTTATCTCAGAAGCAGCTCTGGGGTTGAAGCCTCAGTCTGTCCCACCAAGAGCCCTTACCCACTTATCTCTACTGAAGTTCAATATTCAATATTAACGGAAGCAAAGCAAAGATTCATAGATTTAATGTCGTGAGGAATTTAACTCAGGAAGAGGCTAAAGTTTCTCCTAGGGCCTCTTCATGTGCAAGCACGTTACTAAATGAGGTGCCTAAAGACTTTGCCCAAGTGGGTTTCGTTTCCATATATAATTTTAGAGTATGAAAAGTGGGACCTCGCCAATGACATTTTAAAATAGAATGGCTGAAAACTTGGGTACTAGACTGTTACCATTGTATTTTTAGTATTAGAACACAAATACCCTAAGTACAGTATATTTTCAAAGAATTTTTATCCTCTGATACATTATTTTAGGCAAGAGTACGAAACACATTAAACTAGTTGCTCTACAAGTAGGTTTCATCTAATTATATTTTTAACCCGTGAGAATTATGTTTACATCAGAATTTTACACTGCTTTGTAAATTTTTCTTTTCCTTACTTTTCTAGATGCCAGGAAATAGTCTATAAAACCTAGACAAAGTATTTAAATTATTTTTCCCTTTCAAGGCATCTGGAATACTGAATCTGTACTTTAAGGTATTTCTGTCTTTTTAAGATGAGTGAGCACAGTAAAAGCTATTGCTTCGTGGAGCCCCTTTGTACACAGTTGCGAGTGCATGTGTGTTTGTGTGTGTGTGTGTCTCCCTTTTGCTAACCGTATTTGAAATGGTATGTGAGAATTTGCATCCCACTATGCAGTAAGTTTTGCATATTCTATTTAATACTTCTAGATAGTAAGCATTTGGAAGAAGCTATGACTTGTTTAGATTAGCGGGAAATTTCTAGAACACAAATTATAAACTGTAGTTTTCCTCCCTGGGATAGGTAATAATATTGAGTGAAAATTAGAAATTGCAAAAGGGGGAAAGTTGTCATTCGTAACAGAGTATGTGCCATCATCTGGTGACATTCCAATTTTTTCAATGGATATTACTAATCAGTTTATAAAATTTTTGTAGAATATGAGATGAAGCATAGCTCATATCTAAAACTTAAACCTATTTAAATATCCCATAAAAAGATATTCTTAGCTTGGTACCATTAAATTTAATCATTACCTTAATTGAATCTATCATTTTAAGAATGATACACTTTTCATCTTCTTTAAAAATATGAGCACACAGGATGTGTAGGAATGAAACATGTAGCACTTTGTTTCTACCATGTGTGTAATTTTGATGAGATAACTCTTTGTTACAACCGTTGTAAAAAATGACAATTCACCTCCTAGGCTTTCTACCCCCCAGAATTTCTTCGATGCTTTTTTCTTATCATTCACGAATGAATTTATTCTTTCCATTTCTCTGTGTATTACCAAAGATCCCAAATGCCCGACACTGGAAATGTCAAGCTCAGCCTTTTCCTGCAGCAGCTGCTAGAATCTGGCCGCCTGGCCTTTTGAGTGCATGAACTCATTTAGTTTTGTAGGGTGCTCCAGCCACAATGAACATTGTCTTGAAGGATGCAGTGCCGTTGGGGCTTTACAGAAGCCTCCTGAAATCAAAATATGTTAAACGTTATTCCTCATGACACTGATTTTTGTATTAAATCATCATTGCACGGGTGGGACTCTTGAGCTGCAAGCGTCTCCAGTAAAGTAGAATACTAAGATAGTAGACTTCTGATTGGATTCATTGTTTTAAGAGATTGGGGGTTTAAAATCCAAGTCACATTTATGATAACTCATGGCACGTTTTGATCAGCTTCCAGTGGCTGTATTTCCAGCTATCTAATTAATTTCAATCTTTTGGGTTCTTTACTTGCTCAGGAAGGGAAAGGATCCCTTCGTGAGCCCTGAGCAGCATCTCTGGTACCTGTAAGTTTGAAAGCACAGATGGTATTCACATTCATGTTACCTGAGTGAAGTAACTCCCAACATTGATTTTGGCACCCTCCAGGGTTTCTCCAGTTATTTTAAGACATATTATAGAAGTTTAAAAACAAAACTACGTCGAATTTACCCATTTTAAAAAGGTGTATAATGCAACTCATTTACGAGGTGAGAAATTTTGTGTGTAATAAAATGTGGAAGGAAATAACTGACTGGAGAATAAGAAAACAGATTTCGGTGAGGAGAGAAGGAATGACTTAGATGGGGTGTTAAACATCGGGATCTTGTCATCGATTATAAATTCTTGGCGTTAATTTTTATTGCATTTCCCTTGGCTGTGGGTTTTTTTCAAGGGTCCCGGGCCTGTTGTCCTTCATTAACCAGGGCCTGTTGTCTTTCATTAACAGCCTTGTAAAAGTTAAATCAACTCAAAGACTTCAAGAGGTCTGTTCTGCTTTCGATTGCAGGGCAGTTAGCAAGGACTTGCTGATACCTGAAAGCAGAGTCACTAAGTTATCAGTGCTTGTAGGAGAGGGTAGAATACCTTTGTGGAACGTGCATCCATTTTGTTCTTTTCGTTCAAATGGCGAGGATGTAACTTATGTAGAGTTATGATGTAACTCTTCTTTTTAGAGGGAGAACTCAGTGGGATTCTATAATGAGTGACAATCTGCAGTATCTGCTTTGGACAAGTACTCTGGATGCTCAGGGTGCAGGTAGTCAGCCTGTTTCCAAACCCTCTGAGGCCCACTCAGCCTGTGGGCCTGTACCACCAGGAATACAACCTTTTTCTCCCTCACTTTCTCTGATTCTCTTGGCTGGACTTTAGGAGGGAGTGAACAGCCATGGCTCCTTACCCCAGCCCTACGTCTCCACTGGAATGAATCCTAAGGGTCTAGGAGATAGCAACATCTTCAATATATGGAAGAGATTTTGAAATGCTTCCACGTGCGTTTTCTAACTTGACTCGCACACCAACCCTGTGCGGTGAGTGAAGGAGGAAGACGTCTTTTGCCTGTTTAAAAATGAGGAAGCTGAGGGGCAAAAGGAGATGACAAGAGTTGACCAACCTAATCATCATCACCTACTGGCCCGTTCATCATGTAAGCAGGCTTCATGACCTGTTCATATGGCTGACCGTGTGTACAATGAAGAACTTGTACTCTGGAGAAAATGAACTCCAGAGAAGTTGTGATTGGTTCAGCCTCACGTCTGTGTATTCTTATAGTTGGAACTAGAGTTCTCTCCTGATGGCCAGTTTGGTATTCTTGACTTCATACTCTGCTGAAGAAAGTCAGCACCTTGCGCTTCATGAAGAAGTTAGAATAGGCAGTATTTCCCCTATTATACAGAGGATGAAATCGAAACTCAGAAGAAGAAAATTGTTTGCCACTGGTCACAAATCCCATTGGTAGCAAAAGCTAAGATACAGATTGGAATTTAGGATTTATGGCTGAAAAACACAGCTTCTCGGGGTGTGGTTGTAAGTCCCAAGAGTTTTTAGCACTTAGTCAGCCTCCCTTTTATAAGTAGATTGCAGTTTGTTTTTTTCTCTATTAAATATATGGTATAGTTTGGACAGTAAAATGAAAAAGCTTGATTTAAGGAAGACTTTTATGCCACAAATTATTAATCCAAGAGCTTTCAAAAGGTTCAGTTATCTTACACAGGATCCTTTGTGCTCTTTCAATGATAAAATTAGTATTAGTGATTTGATAGCCTGGAGCTCATTAGCATGCTGCATAGAACCTGCTTTTTTCTTTGTTGTCTACCTGCCAACAGTGTCACTTGGGAAAAATAGAATATCGAGTGACTAGTGTGGCCAGCTAAAATATAGGACACCCAGTAAAATTTGAATTTTAGATACTGCTTATATTAAAAAATTATTCATTGTTTACCTGAAACTGAGTTTTAACTGGATTATCCAGGATTTTTATTTGCTAAATCTAGCAGCCCTGAGAATTATTCTTCTCTTGAACACATTTATTATATATTCTTTTCAGTGAGTCATTTTTGGTTTGTAAAACATTTTATGCTTTCAGAGAAACATAGGCATGGGATTCAGTCAGATTTTTTTTCAGGACACTATCCTTAAGAATCTTGGTTCTCTGAATCCCTTGAGGCAGTGTTTTTACCTCAGTGGTTAAGTGTGCTGTCCTTTTATGATCTGGATGGAAAGAATTTAGTTAGAGGATGTGTATTATAGGTGATTTTATTTTCTCTATGCCTTGTGTGTTTAAATTTGATCTTTGACTCTTTCAGATGCAGCTAGACATTATGAAGTGTCTTCGTGACAAACATTGATGTTCTGGGAACTTTTAGGTTCTTGTAGGCCGTAAGACTTGGATTAGGAGACCCAGATTTGATTCCAGGTTTTGTTACCAGCTTGCAGAATGTGTTTGGTTCAGCCATTTAATTTAGCTTCATAATTTAGAAACTGGGATTGTGCATGCCTGCTTCACGAGGTTTAAATAAAATGGTGCTTTTTTTTCCCTTCCAATATCACTAATGTAAATACTTTTCAAAATCTCAGAGACTCAAGGAAGAGAAAGAAGGGAAAACAGAGATCCTATCTCAGGCCAAAGAAGTGATTTGCCCCATCAGAGCTACCAGCCAGGTTTCTTGAATCCCATCTGGTATATTACCCTCATATTTGACATGTTCATCTTTCCATCTTTTTTCATTCATATGCAGTTACATATAACTTCATATGACAGCAAATTCAGTGTGTGTGTAAATTAGCTGCTGGACACAATATAAGCTTCAGTTTGGGGAGGAGAGGTCTGGGCTTGCTCACTCCTGTATCCCTAGTGCCTGACACACTCAAGGACCTTCATGAGAATAATTTATTCTAGAAAAAAAAGGACACAAAAGTGAATCCAATTAAAACGGAAAAATATCAGTGAAAAGGCTTTGATTGGAACTTTATCTTGAAAAATGGAACCATGGGTTATAAGAGTAAATTTACCTTATTTTAGATTTAAGAAGATTTAGATTATAATGAAAACTCCAAGCTATTAAAATAAACAATTTTCTGGCAAGGCTGTATCGTAAACACAAGTATCTTTACTTCTTATTTGGCATTCTCAGCAGGATCCTAAAGAGAGTCTTTTTTCCTCAAATATAGTTTTTTAAAATTAATATTTGATGTTTTTCCAGCAGCCTTTCTTAATCTAGAATGCAGTTCTTTGAATAGAATTCTCTTTTCACGTGTTTGTTATATCATGATCCTTGTTGATTTTTTTCCAGTTGTTAGCTGTTTTTTAATTGGACTTAACCCTTAATTATCAGTGGCTTTATGTAATATTAGAATAGTTCTCCAATATCACCTTGGTTTCCTTCTAGAAATTCTATATCTTACATAAGAGTGTAAAATTTCAGTCTGCAGGTGATTTGTATTTGCAGAGATTAAAGTATTAAAAAACAATCAACAGGAGATGATAGATATTAGTCTTAGGAAGGAAGGCCCACTTCATACAGCCACATAGGTCATGCACTGCAAAACCTCAAGGGATGCCTAAAGGGAGAGAGGTGGGAGAGAGGATTTAATTTCATTTATGCTTGGTTTATAAGTGATTGTTTTGATGTTATGATAACATAT
Source organism: Hippopotamus amphibius kiboko (assembly GCF_030028045.1). Classification (NCBI taxonomy): domain Eukaryota; kingdom Metazoa; phylum Chordata; class Mammalia; order Artiodactyla; family Hippopotamidae; genus Hippopotamus; species Hippopotamus amphibius. The sequence goes on along the minus strand of NC_080198.1, from coordinate 75,136,784 downwards.
GTTTTCCTACGCAGGGACATATCTACAGGGACTCAGATAATCAATAATGTGGTCGTGAGAAAACCCTTCCCTCCATGACTGGTAGTTAATAAAAATTGTTGATTGAGTCACTGAATATAGCAGATCTATTTTTCCTGAGTCATTTAATACTGAGTTCATCTCTCCAAGAAAATATCTAGAAGTAAAACACTTGTGACACAATACAAATATAATACAAAACACCTAACAAAGAATTTTTGGAAACTGGCTTAGTTTAAGACATATATTAGGCCCTATAGGATATCCTATAGGGTAAATTAGCCATGGTCAGTTATGAGACTCACATCCAAAGGAAGATGAACATTAATAGCTAAAACACAATGTTGATTTTCTGTAACAAATATACCAGCATTCACATTTTCAAAGGACTATTGTCCCTTTTAATGCAGTTAATTTAGGAGGCTTCATTTATTTATTCATTCACACATATATTTATCAAGGACTTAGTATGTGCAAGGCAGTTTCTAAGTACAGACATGCAGCCGTGAACAAGACAGACAAGTATGACATTTACATCTCGGAGGAGGAGGCAGACAATAAACCAACAGATTGGTAAACAAGAAAAATAGACGATAGTAAGAATTCAGATAGCGTGGGAGGAGAACATAGTGTGTCGAGGCCACTTGAGGTGGAGTGATCAGGGAAGACCTGTCTGCGCAGGGGCTGAGGAGCTGCGATCAGCCGGGTACAGGTGAGTAGAGTGGTCCAGACTGGGGGCAGTTAGAGTTTGATGTGATGAGGAGTATCAAGGGGCCGGCATGGGCGAGAGGGGCTATGGTAGGGGATAGAAAGAGTTTGAGTTTGAGTCTCAATTCAGTGAGAAGCCAAGTAGGGTAGTTAAGATGTTAAGGTTTTCTTTGTTCAAAGATGACTCTGGCTGCTGTGTGGAGAATGGATTGAAGGGAGGCTAGTATAATATCAGAGAGACCAGTTAAGGGGCTGTGGCCACAGTCCCAGGTGAGAGGTGGTGGGCTTGGATCAGGGAGGTAGTACAGGAGATAGAAATGAACAGACTAGAATATAGGGTTTTGAAAGTCACGTAGACAAGACTTGGCTGCTGGATTGGACGTGTGAGTTGAAAGAAACAAATTCAGAGTAACTCCTAGATGTTTGAGTAGCTAGGGAGATCATGGTGCTACTTATTAATATGAAGAAAACTGTCAAGGAGTGAGGTTGAAGCAAGATGAAGGATGGGCCATTAGGAATTCTGATTTCACGATTTTAAGGTGTCTGTTTAGATGTTCACATGGAGTTGTCAAGTAGGTGGTTTGATTAAAAAATTTAAAAGTCAATCACCATTTTTCAATGAGAGGATAAGAAAAGTTGAGGCTGTGTTTCAGGTTTGTAGATGAAATAGTTAAAATGCCTATTTTTTGTATACATTTGAGAATTTAAGTTACATGTACACACTTTTAAATCACATGAGACGTTAAGTTAAATGTATTCTTTTTTCTGTCTTACATTTTATGAAACAGCTTATTCAAATGCTTCCTGTGCATTTTTCACATACATGTCTGACATCAGTGTCTTTGGCACTGCTGCTGTGATTCTGGAGGTAATGCAAGCATTTCCCAAAGTATGTCCCCCTCATTTCTGTCGAAGTTTTTGAGATACAGCATTATTTTATTATCAGTGTATGTTCTCATCGCTGGAAATTTTGTCCTAAGCCTTGTCATGAATTTATAAAACATTAGGCAATTATATTTTAAAAGATTCTGTGCTGTAGGTATACACCGGGGATCTGTACAGTATACTTACTACATTGCTTTTCTAAAAATAAATTTATTTATTTATTTATTGGCTGCGTTAGGTCTTCATTGCTACGTGCGGGCTTTCTCTAGTTGCGGAAAGCAGAGGCTACTCTTCGTTGTGGTGCCATGGGCTTTTTAGTACAGTGGCTTCTCTTGTTGCAGAGCATAGGCTCTAGGTGCATGGGCTTCAGTAGTTGTGGTGCACGGGCTTAGTTGCTCCGTGGCATGTGGGATCTTCCCAGACCAGAAATTGAACCCGTCTGTGTTCCCTGCACTAGCATGCGGATTCTTTTTTTTTTTTTTTTTAATTTTTTGGTTATCTTTGTGTCATTTTTTTAAATTTAAGCTCTTTTTTGGAATATAATTTCTTTACAGTGCTGTGCCAATTTTTAAGGTACACCAAAATGAATCAGCTGTATTTATACACATATCCCCAACCTCCCGTGACTCCCTCCAACCCTCCCTATCCCGGCCCTCTAAGTCATCACCCATCATCGAGTTTGTCTCCTTATGTTATGCAGGAACTTCTCATGAGCTATATATTTTACATTTGGTTGTGTATATATGTCAAAGCTACTCTCTCACTTCGTCCCAGCTTCCCCATTCCTTCCCCCTCCCCCAACCCTGTGTGCTCAAGTCCATTCTCTACATCTGCATCTTTATTCTTGCCCTGTCACTGGGTTCATCAGTACCATTTTTATTTTTTAGATTCCATATGTATGAGTTAGCATACAGTATTTGTTTTTCTCTTTCTGGCTTACTTCGCTCTGCATGACCGACTCTAGGTCTATCCACCTCATTACAAATAACTCAATTTCATTCTTTTTTATGGCTGAGTAATATTCCATTGTATATATGTGCCACAACTTCTTTATTCATCTGTTGATGGGCATTTAGGTTGCTTCCACGTCCTGGCTGTTGTAAGCAGTGCTGCAATGAACATTATGGTACGTTTCTTTTGGGATTATGGTTTGCTTCGGGTATATGCCTAGTATTGGAATTGCTGGGTCATATGTTAGTTCCATTTTTAGTTTTTTAAGGAACCTCCAAACTGTTTTCCATCGTGGCTGTACCCCAACTTACATTCCCACCAGCAGTGCAGGAGAGTTCCCTTTTCTCCACACCCTCTCCAGCATTTATTGTTTTTAGTTGTTTTGATGATGGCCATTCTGATTGGTGTGAGGTGATACCTCATTGTGGCTTTGACTTGCATTTCTCTAATGAGTGGTGATGTTGAGCATCTTTTCATGTGTTTGTTGGCCATCTGCAGGTTTTCTTTGGAGAAATGTCTATTTAGGTCTTCTGCCCATTTGTGGATTGGGTTATTTGCTTTTTTGGTATTAAGCTGCATGAGCTGCTTGTATATTTTGAAGATTAATCCTTTGTCCGTTGCTTCATTGGCAAATATTTTCTCCCATTCTGAGGGTTGTCTTCTAGTCCTGTTTATGGTTTCTTTCGCTGTGCAATGGCGGGCGGATTCTTAACCACTGCACCACCAGGAAGCCCTACATTGCTTTTTTAAAAACTAATTATTATTATTATTATTATTATTATTATTATTACTATTTTGGCCCATGCTGCGTCACATGCAGGATCTTAGTTCCCCAATCAGGGATCAAACCTGTGCCCCCTGCACTTGAGGGCATGCAGTCTTAACCGCTGGACCACGGGGGAAGTCCCTACATTGCTTTTTAAAGAGAACTTTAAAATTTATACCTGTATCTTACACTTGGAATTATGGGGTAATCCTGATCATATCTGTGTTATCTTTTTTTTGACCCATTTCATTCTAGACTGGTGTCATTTCAGGGTAGTACAGTATTTACCAAACAATAGTTGCTGTTCAAAATAAAATAATTAAGGGAACATTCTATAAGTGAAAGACTTAGTAGAGACTCAGAAAAAAGGCTAACTCTTCTTTCTCCCTTCTGGATCTTCTTTTTTCACTTAATAAATTGTGATAACTATTCACATCAGTACCTATGACCATTTTTAAATGTCTGCCTAGTGTTCCCTTTATAAATGTGCCATGATGTGTTTTTTTTTTTTTTTTTTTTTTTTTGGCACGCGGGCTTAGTTGCTCCGTGGCATGTGGGATCTTCCTGGAGCTGGGATCGAACCCGTGACCTCTGCATTGTCAGGCGGATTCTTAACCACTGCGCCACCTAGGAAGTCCGCCATGATGTGTTTTTGCCAGGCTTCTGTTTGTGGTATTAGGTTGCTTCTTATCTTCGCTATAACAAAAAGTACCACAGTAAATAAATACCCTGGTACTTCTTTTCCCACATGCGTAAAATCTGTGGAACAAAGGATAAATGCATTTTAAAACTTGTTAGCTATTGCCTACTTGCCCTCTGAAGAGGTGTTATCAATTTCTATTGCATCCAGAAGGATTAGAGAGTGCCTGTTTCCCTGCACTCTCCAAAATGATACACTGTCAAACTTTTTTATCCTGGCTCCTTGGTGAAGATAATCAGTAAGTCATTGTCAAGTGGAGATTGCATTGCTTTTATAGGCCAGTTCTTTTAAGTATCCTCAGTGGTAGCAAGTTTCTGTCTCTTGAAAGTGAATTTGAGTTTCAGAAAAAGTCAAGTCTAATGCATAAGATATACATTAAGTTAGCTTTTACTCTAGGTTTTTGTGGTTTTACTTGCTTGTTTTGAGAGGAAGGCTTACTGAAAAACAAGATCTAACTTTAAGATAAAACAAATATTCTTTCTACTCAATACTCTGTAATGGCTTACATGGGAAAAGAATCAAAAAAAGAGTGGATATATGTATAACTGATTCACTTTGCTGTACAGCAGAAACTCACACAACATTGTAAATCAACTGTACTCCAAAAAAAATTAATTTAAAAAACTAATATTCTTATGTGGCTCTTGAAAATTTTTAGAAGTTAGTTTCAAAAGAAGAGTTCCAAAAATGTCTAAAGTAATGGCACCATCAGTTGGCATGAGAATGCAGCTTCCCAAGAGGAATTATTTGACCTGAACAACAATCATTTGGATGTGTATGATCTGGCATATTTGTTTAAAAAAATCACCCACTGTGAAGGCTTTAGCCCAAATGGGTTTTTTTCATGGGATGGCACATTAATAACATAAATAACTTAAGTTTTCTTGGACTGAATTTTCTATATGTTATTACCTACCTTTTTTGTTTTCTCCTTTATACAAGGAGTAGATACTCTAGAAGAAGAGATCATCTTTACCATTAATTGAACAAATCTTATTAGGATGATTTTAATGGAAATCTATAATCTTTCTACCACATACCAGATCAAATGGTTTATATTTTCCATTTCCCTTTCTAAATCTAATCTATATGTAGCGATATAGATTAAAACAACTATCTACAATTAAGCATATTAGCTAGCCAATTTTATATAAATTTTTAAAAATTTTTAAATATTTAACTTCAGAAAAAGTTGTATGTTTTAAATAGCAGATACATTTCCATATTTATATTTTCCTAAGACTCTTGTCAAATTTAGTGTCTTTTACTTTAACACAAACTGATTTGAGAGGAGCAGACTTGACAATGTGTTATAAATCAGATATCTGAAAATACACGTTATAGGAGTTAGGCTTTATTAAAATGTTCACTGAAGCAATTGTCCTCTAGAGTTTTTCAAAATAAAACTGTCTTAAATAAACCATCTTGTTTTTATTTTCTATGACAAATCAATCATTACCACATCAGTTTACCATGAGCGGCTTTTTAGAAGCTTTCGGGGGTAGCAATATTTAAGAAGGGGTAGTCCTCAAACATTTACTGTGTCTACATGTTCTTTTCTGCAGAGAAATGGTCAATGCATGGTTTGCTGAGAGAGTTCACACCATCCCTGTGTGCAAGGAAGGCGTCAGAGGCCACACGGAAGCTTGCTCTTGCCCCTCGCAGCAGAGTCCCCATGCAGAGAGCAGCGTCCCTGGAACACCAACCAGGAAAATCTCCGCCTCCGAATTTGATCGGCCTCTTAGACCCATTGTCGTCAAGGATTCTGAGGGAACTGTGAGCTTCCTCTCTGACTCAGAAAAGAAGGAACAGATGCCTCTAACCCCCCCAAGGTTTGATAATGATGAAGGGGACCAGTGCTCAAGACTCTTGGAATTAGTGAAAGATATTTCTAGTCACTTGGATGTCACAGCCTTATGTCACAAAATTTTCTTGCACATCCATGGACTCATCTCCGCTGACCGCTATTCCCTGTTCCTTGTCTGTGAGGACAGCTCCAACGACGAGTTTCTTATCAGCCGCCTCTTTGATGTTGCAGAAGGTTCAACACTGGAAGAAGCTTCAAATAACTGTATCCGCTTAGAGTGGAACAAAGGCATCGTGGGACATGTGGCTGCTCTTGGTGAGCCCTTGAACATCAAAGATGCATATGAGGTAAATAAGAAACAGAGGCGGGGTGGGAGGTGGAGCGTGGGTGGGGCCTTGGACAACTGCTGTGATTTGTGGGGATATTTGAAACTGAGATGTAAAAATGTGCATACTTGTTAAAAATGGGACTGTCTGGTAAGGACCTCCCCATCTTTTAAATGCCAGAGTTTCTTCACTGGGGGCTGAATCAAGGATAGAGGCCTGAGGGAAATATTGTCTTGTTTTCCTGCTTAATGATAATTTAACATAGCTCATCTCACAGTTGTATTCTTTCATCTTTTTACCTGATCACTATACATATCCCCTATCTATGTTATCTCCACGTGAACTTCTGGGGACTTTACTAAGATTCTAAAATGATAGGTCCAAAAAGTGTCAGAAAACCAAACCCATAGTCTTTTTAAATTCATTCACTCAATTCATCATATTCATTCATTTGAAGTCCCTTTGACACCAAAGTCTGAGTTTCTTTCTTTCCACTCTTTCGTTTCATTAAACAAATAAATGTGTGGATAGCTCTAGAAAATGGACATTTTTGCCCCACAATATTTCAGTGGAAAGATTTGATATTTCTTCCACTTTTGCTTCCATTATGAACAGATCTTTATTATGGACTTAAAGTTTACACTGTATGATTTTTCAAATTTCTCATTTAAAATGATTCTTTTATTAGTTGAATTAGAGGTTTTAAACAAATCATCTTAATTGAATGACACTTAGTATGTTTATGAATTATGTTCTGGCATCATGATAGAACAATTATGCTAGTTACTTATCATGTGGTACACTTTGAAGATTCCATAATAATACCAGCTTGAGGCTCCTCTGTGTCATTTGAGGGGTCATAGATGTTTTATTCATTCCTGTACTCCTGATGCCTAATACAGTGCCTGGAACATAGATAAGTGTTAATAAATATTGATTGGGAGAAAATTATAGTAGATGAGATAAATAAGTAGACTAGATAGCAGGTCATAATTGATCCAGGGAAAATGTGTTAGGTTCAGGGAAGCAGGAGATCACATATAATTGGGGAGATGGAGAGAGGTTTCTTTGAGGAAGCAATGATTGATATGGACCCTGGAAGATGGATAAGATTTCAGTAGATTGAGTCGTGTGCATATTGAGATCCAGTTGCAAAAAGAAGTTTGAGGAAGAAACAGGAAGTTTGACCATGTGGTGCTTGTAAGGAAATGTGTGGGTGATAATATAGACGTTGAGGAGCTACTGGAGATTACTGGGGTCTTAAATGCCAAGCTGAGGAGTATTTATTTGATTCAGAGCCATGAGGAATAATTAAAGATGGTTTGAAAGGGGGACTGGCATGATTCAGACTGTGCTTTAGAAAGGTGAATATTATGGTGGCCATAAAATGAATTAGAGGGAAAAATACTGGAAACTGGGAGGACAGGTTAAATAGCCTGAGGGAGTAAGCACCTGAACCAGAGCACTGGCCTTTGAGACCAAAAGGAGGGAATGGATTAAAGATGAAGAAGCTGAATCTGCTAGTCTTGGCAGCTAACAGGAGGTGGAAGTGAGGAGAAAAGAGGAGTTGGAGAAGACTCAGGTTTTGAAGTTGGGTGAATAAGTAATAGTAACTGGTGAGAAATCCTGAGGGCAGGTATCTGGGGAAAGATGTGATAGTTCAGATTGGCTAAATCCTGAGATAGCTTTCAGAATCCACTCTATACCAGCAGTCTTTTCAATTTTGATTCTTCACGGAGCCATCTCCATGACCTCTTTGAGCTCTGTAAGTAATGTCACAGCATAGCAGACTCCAAGAGGGGTATTAAGGACACAGCTGAAGGATGGCTGCCAAATTTGCAGAATTCCCGTCCTGTCTTAGGTGACAGCTGGGTTTCCGCTTTTCAATGGCACTATAGTCCCAAGTACAGTAGGACCATAAATATGCTACAGCTTTGCTGAGAAAGCCTTCATCTGTTTGCATGGTCCTAAATTTCTCCAGCCCTGAGAATTTCTTCACTTATATGCACGTTATTTAATCTGTTTACCATCTTTAGAGTTTTGATGGTGTAATCTTTGTTTTGCAGTTAGTAATGATTTAATTCTTGTACTGCCATCTAAAATAGGCTCAGTGTCCTTGATCTGCAGTGACCCCAGACTGAAGCCTCTTAGTCTGTGGATTTCTCATGTTGCTGCTTCACGCTTGACACCCTTGATCTGTGTTTATAGAGGCCTTGCAGAAGTTATTCCCATCCCAGGAATTTCATTAGAAGTTGTGGGATTGATCTGGGCCATAATTTACATTGGTATTAACAGTGGAAATCAGTTGGCTAGTGGGTAATTCATCACTTAGCCCACTCATAATTTGAATAGTCAAAATACTGTCTCATAGCCGTTTATGAAAATAGTCAGAATATGAAAGTACATTCTATGTTTTCTGAGCCCTACTGCTTTAAATACGTGTCTGTGAAAATGACACATTTCTTCAGCTTATGAGACCACAGAACACTTAAAAATTAATAATGTAGCAGTAGAAAACCAAGAAGTGGCCGTGAAACAAAGTAGTGCTCAGATTAAAGCTAAGAGTAAAAAAATAGTCTCCTAGATAGATTAATTGTAAGAAATGGTCAACTTTTGATTCACTTTTTAAAACTTTGTAACAGAATGATATAAATGTAGGGATTCAACTATTTTGTTATTAATAAAATAACACATTCATATGTTTAAAATAGAAGACAAGGTCCACAATTTAGACCAGTGAGTTTCAATTAGACCGCAAATACCAATGGTGTTCAGTCACACATCATCTCCTCCTTCATCAGCCCCATCATTCGTGCAGATTTCTTGAATGTGGCACAGTGTTTATTAATAATAAGATATTAACACATAATAATCAGAACTATATAAATGTGTTGGCATTATCCTCATATGTGAAAACTAGATATCATCCAATATCTAGATTGAATTGTGTATTAGTCAGTGTTCTTCAGAGAAACAGAACCAGTAGGATATCCAGAGATAAATAAGTGATTTATTGTAGGGATTAGCTCACTTGGATATGGAGGCCTAGAAGTTCCACAATCTGCCCACCATCTGCACAATCTGGAGAACCAGATAAATTGATGGTATAATCAACTGAAGGCCTAAGAATCAGGGAGGGGTCAATTGTGTAACTCTGGTTTGAGTCCAAAAGCTTTAGTTCCAAGAGCTCTGATGGACAGCAGGAGGGCAAGAGAAGATAGATGTCTTAGCTCCGAAAGCAAATTCGTCCTCCCTCTCCCTTTTTGTTCTGTTCAGGTACTCAAGGGATTGGGTGATGCCCACTGCGTTGATGAAGATCTTCTTTACTCATTCTCCTGATTCAAATGTTCATCTCTTCTGGAGACGTCCTCATAGACACACCTAGAAATTACATTTTATCAGCCACTTGGGTATCCCTTCGCCTAGTCAAGGTGACACAGAAAATTAACCATCACAAATTGCTTTGAACCCCTGGTTCCATGACCTGTGGAAGCCATAAGCCTCCCCAAGATTTCCTATGTCAAAGGATTTACATTGTCTAAACAACCCTTTTTCCTAAGTCAACTGGAATGCAAAACTTGTACTCTTCTCTTGTTTCCTGGAGACAGCCTCTCCATGGATACCATGATTTCTAGGGAGGAAACTTGGAAGGTCTTAGGGAAGGGTCACATTGCCACTCATGTGGCCTTCACCCACCCCTACTTTATTCCTCCCTTTTCAGTCCTTCTCCAGATAAACAAATCTTCACCAGCTCTCATCCTACAGGTCTCACTTGCTACTCAAGTGAATTTCTGATGAATGAAATTATTTCTAAAATGAATTTTCAGAGGAAAGAAAGAACAACAGCAACTGTTTTAATTTTGATAAGTCTTTAATTTATCAAAATTATTAATTGTGATAAATTTGATAAATTTGTCATGGCATAATTGTACTCCAGGAAACACAGTTCGGGAACTGCTCTATCTTTGTTCAATGTTCTAATAATCTTTAGGTATTCCACTTTGCGGAAGAAAACCGACATATAATTTGGCAAGTCTACTGTGTTATTTCCGTTTTCGTTTTCTTTTATCTTTTATTTTTATATTATTTCAAGCTTACAGAAAGGTTGCAAGACCAGCATCACAAACTTGTGTATACCCTTTACGCAGATTCTCCAATTGTTTATATTTTGTGCCATTTGCTTTATTATTTTCTTTTTCTATATATAATGCATGTAAGTAATATATGCATATTATTTTTTTCTGAACCATTTGGAGACTTTTTTATGAGTATATATTTTCTAACAAGAATATTCTCTTACACAATTGTGATACATTAATCAAAATCTGGAAATTTTATGATACAGTACTCTTATCTGACATTCTATAGTCAAATTTGGTCAGTTGTTCCATGATGTCCTTTATAGTTGTTTTTTCCCTCTGATCAAGGCTCTAATTCAGGACTGCATATTGCATATACTTGTTCTATCTCTTTAGTCTCCATTAAATCTGGAATAGTTTCTCAGTGTTTATCTTTCTTAACATGTATTTTGGAAGAATACAGGGCAGTTATCTTGTAGAATGTTTTCCTTGAATAGATACAAGTTAGGCACTTTTGGCAGGAATACCACAGATGTTGACCTTGAGACCTTGTTTGGTTTTACAAACAACAGTCAGTTCTTCACTTCTCCTGCACCCGCTTTGAGCTACATTCCAGCTCAATTCAGACACTAGCTACCTGGAGTTAGTGCAGACCCCACAGGTTAAGGACTCAGTGCCACAGTATTGTCCCCGCTTCAGATGCCAGCCATAAATAGGATCCCCACATCCATGTCTGGCTAGCTACAGATTCAGGAGTTCCCTGCTCAGATTTAATGATTTCTTAAAATGACTCAGAACTCAGGAAAGCACTATAATTAACATTACAGTTTTATTATAAAGGATACAATTCAGAAATAGCCAAACAGAAGAGATGCATAGAGCAAGGAACGAGGTGGGGGACACAAAACTTCCATGCCCTCTCGAGTGGGAGGAGGGGCAGTGCCTCACCATCCCAGCACACAGATGCCGTCATAACCCAAATCTCTGACAAACGGGGCAAGAATATACAATGGATAAAAGACAGTCTCTTCAGTAAATGGCGCTGGGAAAACTGAACAGCCACATGTAAAAGAATGAAATTAGAACATTCTCTAACACCATACACAAAAATAAACTCAAAATGGATTAAAGACCTAAATGTAAGACCAGACACTATAAAACTCCTAGAGGAAAACAGAAAACACTATAAAACTCCTTAACATAAGTCATAGCAATATCTTTCTGGATTCATTTCCTTATTCTTTATATATGTGTGCATGTGCTCAAGCCATGTTCCAAGCTCTTTACTCCTCTCTGTAGAATCTCTTATCTTTCTCTTCAAGCTGAAGAGCTTTCATTAACTCTTCTTTAGTACCCGTGTGGTGGTGACCAATTCTCTGATTTCGTTTATCTGAAAATGCCTTTATTTTGACTGTAATCCTAAAAGATATTTTCACTGCCTGGACAATTCTTAGTTAATAGTAGTTTCCTTTCAACACTTAAAATGTTCTCCCACTTTTTTCTGGTTTTAATTTTTCTTATGAGAAGTCAGCCAGCCTTCATTTTTCACCTTATGAGTTTCACAATATATGTCATTTTCACACTATGTGTGTATGTTTAAGGTTTTCACTAATGTTGGGAAATTTTTGGTCATGTGTTTAAATATTTTTTCTGCCCCATTCACTTCTCTTTGAACTCCAATTGTATATATGTTAGACCATTTGATGTTGGACTCAGAGAACACTGAGGCTCTGTTAACTTTTTTATAGATTTTTTTTTTGTCCTCTCAGTCCTTTTGACTAGATATTTTCTGTTGATCTATCTTCAGGTTCACTGACCCTTCTGTTGTTTCCAGTCTGTTGTTAAATCCATCAATGAACTTTTGTATTTTTCAGTTCTAGAATTTCCATTTGGCTTTTTTAAAATACTTCTTTCTTTCTACAGAGATGTCCATCTGTTCATTATTACCATATTTTCTATTCAGTCCTTAAACACACTTATAATAGCTGCTTTAAAGTCCCTGTTTGTTAATTCCAACCTCTGAATCATCTTGAGGTCATTTTCTATTGACTGCTTTTTTTCTTTACTGTGGGTTTCAATTTCCTATTTCTTCACACATGTTGTGATTTTTTTAAATTTTTTTTATTGTAGGTTGGATATTGTGAATGTATTGTTGTGGGGCATTTGGATTATATCAACTTCCTTTAAAACAGGACTGACCTTTGTTCTTGTAGTCAGTGGAGTTACTGGAAGAGGCTTTCCGTCTTGTCAGGTTTGGTATTATTATTTGTTAGGATGGATCTACTTTAGTTTTAAATTTAGTCTTAGGAAATGTTGTCTGAATCTAGGGTATGGTCCTTACTTCCAAGGAGTGGCCCTTCTGTGTCTCAACTGAATGCCTGAGGTGCCTAGTAAGGTATCTCCTCTGGTGGGTGGGACCCCAGTGTCTTCAAACATTGTTATAATTGGTATCACCACTTGCTTCCAGGCTTCAACAGGTAATTTTTGCTGCTTCTCTTAGAGTCTTGCCAAATAGATGTCTGAAGTGACTAGCCACTCAGTCTTCTGCCACTCCTTTACACTCCCTACCCCCACCCACAACACTGCCTCTCTTATCAGGTACTTTGCCTTGCACATTCCAGCCACTTTAGAAGCCCTGAATTCAGTTCCATTTGGAACTATTACTCTGGATACCAATTGTCTTCTCCTCCTGGGGGAAAAGTGCCCCCAGGAAGAACCAGATTAATGCAAGTCAGTGGTGTGTATTCCCCTCTTCACTGTGTGTGTTTTAGTTATTGCATGTATGTGGTCTAATCTTATATTTTTCAGCTGGAGGGCAAGTCTGGTACTAGTTATTTTATTATGAGATGCGTATCTAAGCTTTGTGTTTTTTTTTACACTGTCATGTTCTCATAAACAGTGAAAGAAATAATCACAATAATAGTTGTGCTCTATTTTTCTTTCGATGGGGCTTAGAAGTTCTCTATGTGTTTACAACCCCTGCAGTGGGTGCATTGTTAAAGGAGAATTCTTTGAGATGCTAAAATTCGCTTAAAGTGATTTTGAAGCATACTTTCCTCCTACCTCCTTCAATAAAGAGTGAAATCCAGGGCTGCTGTTTATTTTAAACTTCCAGTATGCACAAAAAAATTCTGTGAATGTCCTTCTAATTTCAGACTCTTGCTTTGCTTAGATACTTGGGTTGAATCCTCTTTTTTATAAATTGGTCTTGTAATTCAGATATTCATTAACAAAATAATTGCTGAGGATGCATTACTATTCATATTTTGATTATTAGCTTGTAGAATAATTCACTATATAAATTCATAATTTTTAACTTCTTTTACTTCATCCATGTCAGTATCCTGTCTGCTCTCTTTAGATACCTAGCAATATAGTATGTTATTTAAGAACTGCTTTTTGGAAACATTCAGCCAAGGTTTTCTCTGTCTTTCAATATAACTTTGAGCACTTTTGCAGAAAAATTAAAAATGCAATAGTGTTTATTTATAATATAAAATATTCATATTGATTTTCCACCATTTTATAACTTTTCTTCTGAAATTTTCTTTACTGCCAAAGTTTGGTCCTCTCAGGGGAAAATTGGCCTCATTTCTGACCCTAGTTGATGGAATCTAGTGTAATCATTTACTTCATTCACAGCTTTGGCTTTGCGTGACTTTAGACTAATTAAAAAAAAAAAAACAGAAATGACCTTCAAAGATGAGGATTTTTCCAGTGTGACTATTCCATATTCTCTGAAGGGAATTCCAAAAGCAGAGTTTTTAGAACAATAATGCTATTATTAGGTTGAGCATGTAAGTTCCCAAGGCAGTTGCTTTGAAGGGAACAATATGCATTCAGATGTTTATGTTCTGGTATGTTTGCTTCCATTCTAATTGTATCTCATATACTGGTCTCTGTCCATTTCCTCAAGTATATTTTTCCTCCTACCTATAAGATTTGCTTTAAACTATAGTAAGCTAAAAATGATCATATTGGATAACTATGATATCATTTGTTAATGATATCATGATTTCCTTCATTTATTGAACAAATGTTTCTGAGTTCCTGTGCTAAAGTGGGAATACAGTGATGAACCAAAAAAAAGCCCCTCGTAGAGTTTACAGCCTACCTTTAATCTTCTCAATCTGGTTTCATGGAAAATAGCCTGTATCTTTCTTTCTTTAAGCCACATTTAGAAATTTTACACTTTTCAGAAGTCCTTTGTGATTATTGAATGTGCAAGGATGTATTTTGTAAAAGGGGAGAGAGATTCAAAAGATTGAGAAATTGATTATAGATGAAGGCCATGCAGTTTTATTAGATACAAAAAAGGTAAGATTTTAATTCTTATGCACATCTGAGATAGAAATACAGAACAGTGAGGAAATATATAAACAGTCATTATGAGGGAAGTCAAGTCAGTATTGGAATGGTCATTTTGGAGGTGATGGGTTTTACAGGAAAAGTTTCAGACCAAAGATGCGTTTCTTTTTCAGAAGAGTCAGTGAGATGGGAATAGGCAAACTGTATTACAGAGGGGGAGAGTTGCCAGTTTCCCCCGAGTTTAAGTGAGGCTGTCTAAATTGGTTAATATTTTGAATTTCCTTTATTTCTTCACATTTGTTTCCATCTGTATTTTTTCATTAATACTAGCTGCTAAAAAACCCTTAAATTTATCTTTGTCCAAGATGATGTATACTTATATGCTTTGATGCCTCTTACAATGATAAAATTGTCATTCAGAGCAACAAGGTGAGTCAAAGGTTAGATTTCTCTAATCCTATAAACCAGAAAAATCAAATCAGTCTTTGAACAGGTCAGTCACTAAATTGAATTTCTTCTTCCTTACTAGGATCCTCGGTTCAATGCAGAAGTTGACCAAATTACAGGCTACAAGACACAAAGTATTCTTTGTATGCCAATTAAGAATCATAGGGAAGAGGTAAGCCAGTTTTCCATTTTATAAAAGGTCATTTGGAAACATTTTTCTTTTTTGAAAAAAATTTTTTCACTTTGCGCACTTATGAAATAATGCTATAGTGACAAGTTAACTATAAAGTGCTTAAATGTTCTGCTTGATGTGTTTTATTTAGACTTTAGTAATAGGGTTGAATCCTGATACTTTACTTTGACCTAGAAATAAATTTTAGACATGTCATTTCTGTACCTCTCTTTCCTGAGGACCTTACTGACTCCTAAGATACATAATTGCTATTGTGGTTGTAATCAGTTGATTTCATATTATATTTTAAACATCTCAAAAACGCTTATTTCATAAATGGTTATCCATTGCAGTGGTCGTCAGCTGATTTTTTTGTTTGGATGCAAAATGAGGTTTTGAAAAAATGGAAATTGCAGCCAAGTCCAAGCAAAATTTATTGTGAAATTATAACAAGCCATTGAAAATAAGTTAGTTTATATTTCATCTAACTAGAAGGTTTGGATTCTGTAAGCACTGAATTCTCTCTTCATTTTACATTTATTTGAAAAAAAATAGTTACTACATTATCATTTAAACTGAGCGCTTCAAATGAATGTTCTCAGTCCTGTCTGCACATTACAATCAACTGTGAAACTCTAAAACATTACCAATTAAATCAGGATCTCTAAGAGCTGGGTCTAGATACTGATACATTTTTAAAGCTCCCCAGATAATTCTGAAGTGTAGCCAGAGTTGAAAATCATTTCTTTAAGTGAAAACAAATAGATTGGAAGAGCCCATGTTTGTGGTTCTTAATCTTGGCTACACATTAGAATCACCTGTGGAGCATTTAGAAGTTCTCATGCCCAGGTTTCACCTTAAATCAGAATCTCTGGGGTTGGGACCCAGGCACATCAGTATTTCTATTTTTTTTAAGCTCTTTATTGGAGTATAATTGCTTTACACAGTTGTGCCAGTTTCTGCTGTACACCAAAGTGAATCAGCTGTATTTATACATATATCCCCGTATCCCCTCCCTCCCACGACTCCTTCCTGTCCTCCCTGTCTCACCCCTCTAAGTTATCACCCATCATCCATTTTTTTTTCTCTTTCTGGCTTACTTTGCTCTGTATGACAGACTCTAGGTCCATCCACTTCATTACAAATAACTCAATTTCATTCTTTCTTATGGCTGAGTAATATTCCATTGTATATATGTGCCACATCTTTTTTATCCATTCATCTGTTGATGGGCATTTAGGTTGCTTCCATGTCCTGGCTATTGTAAATAGTGCTGCAGTGAACATTGTGGCACATGTTTCTTTTTGGATTATGGTTTTCTCAGGGTATATGCCCATTTCTCCAGAGAAGACATGCAGATGGCTAACAAACACATGAAAAGATGCTCAACATCACTCATCATTAGAGAAATGCAAGTCAAAGCCACAATGAGGTATCACCTCACACCAGTCAGAATGGCCATCATCAGAAAATCTAAGAACAGTAAATGCTGGAGAGGGTGCGGAGAAAAGGGATCCCTCTAACACTGTTGGTGGGAATGAAAATTGGTACAGCCACTATGGAAAACAGTATGGAGGTTCCTTAAAAAACTAAAAATAGAACTACCATATGACCCAGCAATCCCACAACTCGGCATATACATCAGTATTTCTTAAAGCTCCCAGGTGGTTATCATGTGCTGCTAGGGTTGAGAACCACTGCCAAGAATACAAGATACACTTTGCTGGTTCTACTTGATTTATATTTGGATTCTGATATCTTTCCTTTCCCTCCCCCATCCAGTCCTTTACCAAGTCCCATCGCTTTTTTTTCTGTTAGTGTTTCTCATTTCGATTTCTTTCTTTTCATTCCTGCTGCCTGTACCATAATTCAGATCTTGAAGTAATGCCTAAACTTTTAAAATATTCTTGTAAGGGGTTTTTGTACTTTAAGTCAATTTTCCTTTAATCCACCCTGCATATGCCCTTGGGAATTTTCCTGAAACACAGCTTTCTAAATCAGTGCTTCTAAAACAGTAATGTGCGTATGACTTTTTTTATTTATTTATTATTTTTTTGGGGGGTACACCAAGTTCAATCATCTGTTTTTATACACATATCCCCATATTCCCTCCCTTCCTTGACTCCTCCCACCTCGAGTGCCCCCCACCCTCCCCGCCCCAGTCCTCTAAGGCCTCTTCCATCCTGGAGTTGGACTCCCTTTGTTAGACAACAACTTCCCACTGACTATCTATGCATATGACTTTTAAAATGCAGATTCTGAGTTCAGGTGGTCTAGGTGAGACCTGAGTGAGGTTCTTTTCTAACAAGCACCAAGTTGATGCCAGTGTCCGCAGATCACAATTTGATGAACAGGATCCTAAATCAGTCACTTCTCAGTCGTCTAAGATAAGTTCTCAGTGCCTTAGAGTTGCTATGTGGTTTCTTAAGAGGGTAGTTACAGCCACAGTTACTGAAAATCCCTGTAGCTAAAACATGCAAATGAGCTTAAATAATTGATTAGCCAATTAACTGTGAATGAATAAATAAAATTGAAAAGGCCATGCATGGACCAGTAGTGGTCCTCATCGGATCGCCAGATAAAGCAAATAAAAACCATGTCTTATGCAATACTGGGGACACAGTTATATTAAAAAATTATTTGTTGTTCATCTAAAATTAAATTTGACTGGATGTCCTATATTTTATCTGGCTGCCCTAGTTATAAACCAAGGACTATGATTGTGTGCACTTAAGAAGATGATGTTCAGCTTTTAATTTGTAAGTATGTTTTAAAACCATGGCCTGAAAAAACAACTTTGTACTGGCCGAGAGACTCAGCTTGAATCACACTCTGGTGAAATATCTCTTCCTAAGTAGCATGAATGGTGGGGATTGGGGGGAGCCATGAGCAACAAAAACCCCAGGGTGAAGCAGGTGAGACTGCCCTTCTGTAAGAGAGCGTCCTCTGGATCCGTGCACTTCTGTCTTTATGGTTACCAGTGAGGGTGATGTAAACTGAAACACCAATAACAAAACCCCCTGCTGTAGTGAGGTGTAAATTACGTACCATATAATTCACCCATTTGAAGTGTATAATTTGATGAGATTTTGACACATGCATGTGTAGTCATATAAACACCACTGTCATCAAGATACAGAACATTTCTGTCACCTCAGATAGTTCCCTGTACCGCTTGTAGTTGATCTGCTCCTCCTCCCTCAACCCCCAACCCCCACAATCACCGCTCTGTTTTCCATCACTATTGTTCTGCCTTTTCTAGAGGGTCATATAAGCCATATACGTGGAATCATACAGGAGGTAGTCTTGTATGTCTGGCTTCCCTCACGTAGCGTAACGCTTGTGAGATTCATCCATGCTGTTGCATGTGTCCGTGGTGTGTTCCTTTTTATGGTGGTTATTCCATGGTATGGGTGTGCCACAATCTGAATATCCGTTCATCCATTGACAGACATGGAGTTGTTTCCAGGTTTTGTCTTGTTAGGAGAAAAGCCGCTGTTGATGTTTGTGCGCAAGTCTTTCTGTGAACATGTTTTCATTTCTCTTTGGTAAATATATGAGGGGAATTTCCAGGTCATGGGTGGGTATATGTTTAATTGTATGAGAAACTTGCAAGCTCCTATCCAAAGTGGCTGTACCATATACTTTCTTACCAGCAATGAATGAGAGTTCCAGTTGCTTCACATCTGAGGCAACACATGGTATTGTCAATTTAAAAACATCGTAGCCATTCAGTTTGATTACGTGAATGAATAACCTCACTCTCAGTCAAGAGCCGTCCGCTCACCTACAGACCTGATTAAAGTGGATTCAGCTACAGGTCCCCAGATTGGGATTGTCCAGAGCTCTCCCTAAGCGTCCTGCTGGGTTCCTCAGGATCCTCAGGGCTGTCTGCCTCCACACTCCCTCATCCTCTCCTGCTGCCTCTGTTTTACCCTGTGATGACTTGATATAAGGCTGGGCTCTTCACTTGTTTCCACAAAAGTTTTTTTCACACGAAGCATTTCATGAGACTAAAAAAAAAAAAAAACCTTCAGTAACTTCACTGGAGTCTTAGTAACTTTATTGATGGGAAGGTTTCCAAATACAGCTTTTTAAACATCTTGCTGACCCTCCCCATTCTCTGTCCTCTCCCCCTTGTTCCCTCTCCTCCCACGCTCACACTGCCCGGTTTGAAATTATTTCCTGTGAGAATTATTTCTTCAGAAAAAAGGAATGAAGAGAAACAGTCGGAAAAACAGGCATACGCTCAGCATGGCTGTTGTAGAATAAAAAGTAATCTGGCTGACTGAGAACCATGGCCCCTAAGAAGATGCAATATATGACTTCCAGAATTATCTTTAAATTTACAGCTACGTAAACAAACTCAGGGCAATGTTTGCTGTTGTGTACACACAGTAGAAAAGTACTCTTTCTCCCACGAGCGTTTGAAATCAAAATAGAGAGTCACAGTAAGGCTTTTGGGAGTAATTCTTAAGATTGCTTGCTGTGGGCTTGAATCCCATCTTCACCACTTACTTGATGAGTAGCCAGGATGGAATTGGTGAATCCCTTCGTTCTTCAGTTCCCTCATCTGCACAATGAGGGTTATAAAAGGACCCACCTCCTAGGGTTGTTGTGAAGATTACATGCGTTTGTGCATGCAAAGGGCTTAACATGTTTCCTGGCACACTGGAAGTGACTGATAAATGTCAGCTGTTACTTTTGAAAGGAGATCTAGAACTAAGCAAACTTTTAGGAGAAACAAGGAATGATAAGTTGTATGCAGAGGTCATCAGCCACATTATAACCAGTCAGCTGAGATCAAATGACAACCCAGCACCATCCCTGACTTAACTGGTCTGTTACCCTCTAACACACTTTACGCTTAAAAGAAAAAGACTTTTCATTGTTTTTCCTCATAAATGAGGCAAAGTGAATTTGGTTTCTTCTCTTTGTGTTAGTCCAATTGTACTCATTCCGACTAATTACCAAGGAACCTAAGATGAAATGTGGTTGTTCATAACATGTCTTGGTACATTTTCGTGACTCTAATTTCTTAAGGTGCCAACTCTGAAGAGCTGCTTGAATGGAGCAGTTGACTATTGAATGCTAAAGTCTGAACTACAACACAGTCTAGAAAATACAGAAAGATTTTTAAGATTCAGTAAAATCTGTAATCACTGCATCTGCCTCTCTTCTTGGGAAGTATTTCAACTAATTAAAATTTTTCGAGAGTTCTTTTCATCCGTGGTATAACCATAAGTGTAATAGCACAATGCCTTTTTAGAAGTCAGGATCATAGATATTCCTAAAACCTCTATGACAGAATTATTTTTGAATCATAAAGGGTAAGCTTTTGCAATTTTCTCCTCTCTGTACTCCCTTCTAAGACAATGGAATTAATGGGCAGTGTGGTGGGGGTAGGGTGGGGACTGGAGAAGCTAGAGGAAGCTAAAATAATTTATTTTGGAAAGGTCACAGAGCTATTGGCTAGAGAAAATGAATGAAGACAAAAAGTAAAGGGGTCAAGGGAGAGAAGAGAGACCGCCCAGGCTGTATAATAGAATAGTTAGAGGAAAGACAGGGTAGGACTTTGGAAATAACTGCCTATCCTGTGGAAGCTATTCTAAGGACTTGACATATATTCTTTCATTTAATCTTCATAACAACCATAGGAGGTAGTTATTATTTTATTCCCACTTAACAGATGATGAAACGGAGACACGGGACATTTAGGGAACTTGGCCAAAGTCACAGAACTAAAAACTGTTGAAGCTCAGATTCAAGCCTAGACAAGAGGGTTTCTTAAAATTCTGCCGTGGATGACGACTGCACTCTCTTTTCTTCCCCCTCAGTGTTTTCTTGAGCCACTGCAGGCAACATTTAGATTCCTGTTGATATGGGGGTGGGAGGTACACTGATGGGAGATGCGGCTTCACATATTGTAGAAGCAGGGCTCGAAGGTGGAGACAAGGAGAGCTGGCTGCATCCTGATGGTTCTTCAACGTCAAGTGTTGAGACCACTCTGCAGACAAACTTTTTAAAAAGAGAGAGAGGGGTAGCAGGGAGAAAGAAGGCAGGGGAGCAGGGGCGGGGGAGAGAAAGAGGGATCAGAGTCACATCCTCTGTAATGTCTTAAGAGGACTCCATCTAGTAAACAAGAAGAAATTTTTACCAGGGATGAAAGAGTTACAGGAGCATGTTTCATGTTCATCTGGGCCAGTGTGCTCTGTGATATGCACAGGAAGCATCATGAAAAAAATTTGCAGCAAGTGTGTGAATGTTTAGGGCTGCTGTTAAATTTCTTTCAGGCTTAACGCTGGATTTTTCAGACCTGCGCACTTGGATCCGTTTTTTATTTTTGTCACGTGCATTATTTATTTCTATAAGCAGACGTTTCTTTTATGTTTAGTAAAGAAGTGCAGGGAAACTCAACTCTTTCTAGCTCAGATGACCTATTTCTGAAATCCTGCCCTCTCTTGAAGTATTGCTTGTTATGACATGGTAGCGATGAGTGCTTTTTTTTATTTTTTTAATGTGTAGGGGCTGCACCAATGAGGTAGAAGCCAGGACATTGTGAAATAATGCAAGTTCTATGAAAATTTTGTATTGATCTGAGGTAGAGATTCTATCCAATAATATCAGGCTAGGCATAACCTGTTTTCTCTTGGTTGAATGTCAACTCCAATTTTTATTAAGTAAAAATCTAATTTGGAATCAGAGCTCTTATCCTCCTTCTCTGTTTTTATCATTTTGATTTTATTTTATCATATTTGATGATATAATTCTTTGATGAAATGTAACAGTTATAATAAAAGATTTATGGTAAGTTTTTTTACAGTATAAGGGAGCATTTTTAGCTAAATATCCAGTTGTTTATATATTCTTTTAAAAGAAAACTGACAAACTTCAAAAAATATCAGCTAATTTTATGAGATTTTTATGAAATAAGTACAATACTTTGATGAATCAAAGAGATTTAATGTCTGCTGAAAATCGTAAAGTAAAGCATTAATGGAATCAAATGTGTAATTCTAGCTGCAATATACAAAAGTAAATGTTTTCTAGAATTTAAGGTACATAACTTTATCTGCTGATCCCCTCCTAAATTATCTTGCTTTGAAAGTAATTGTTGAATCACTGCACTAAGTAGAGCCCTGGTCTAGGCAGTGAGGATATGAAAAAAAATGAAGCAAGGAAGATACTTGAAACTTTTTTTTCAATTTCAATGAGAGGGAGACCTTATATACCAAAAAGCAAATATCAATGCAAGGTAGCAAGACAGATGTTAAATAATGCCGGGATCAACTCGGCGACTCGAGGTGAGTGACGGGTGCCGCAAGCTTGAAGAACACACAGACACAGACTGAAGAGAAAGATGGGACGGGGGACTCAAGACCTCTAGGATCAAGAGCCTCGCTGATTGATCCCACGTTGCTTTTACTGAGTTCTCGGCATAGCCTAAGGGTCTAACACTCCCAGGTTAATCCCATAAACAATCAAAGGCCTCACATGACTGGGGGCAATGATCTTTGTTTGCCTCCTGGGTCCTGATTTGAGCTGGGCATGGAGAGCAAAGCAGCCCTGGGGGCAGGAGACCTCTCTCAAAAGGATTAAGGGTCTGTGCCCCACCCGTGTTGGCCCCTCTGCGACTGTGCCTGTCTTAGGTTGTTCCTCCCTTGAGGAATCTTACCCGTCTCTGGCTAACCAGTCATCCTCCAGGGCCAAACAGGGTGATATAAGGAAGGCTCTATGCACCACCCCTGTTGGCCCCTCTGCGGCTGTGCCTGTCTTAGGTTGTTCCTCCTCTGAGGAATCTTACCCGTCTTTGGCTAACCAGCCATCCCTCAGGACCAAACAGGGTGATATTAGTCTCCACGCCCTGCACCCTCAGCTCCTCCACTGCTCAAGCAGGACATTCTGAATCCCATCGCTCGGCCCACATACTTCAACATTTTCAATGTTTCAAAAAGGTTCCAGAATGTCTTCCCACAAAATAAGTTCAATATTCAACACATAAGTTCGAAGGAAAGTCTGTGGATTTCAGGAGCTGGAGGAATCACAGAGGAAGGCCGAAAACTGTGGTTTCATACAGCAGATTCCTGCTGTGTTTATCCCACAGGCTTAAGAGAGGAAGCTCGAACATGCTTTCTGTGAGAGGGTGGAGGCAGGGTGGGTGCTTGCCTATGATCTTCAGCTCACAGTACTGACTAGGGCTTTTCTTAAACTTGACGTGTAAGCTTGGAACAGATAAACGTTACAGCTTTATACATAATCCTACAATTCGAAGTCAGACTAGATGAAAATAGAGCTACAAGAATAAGCAGAGTTTAATTGCAGACTGTCAGTTGATCTAGATCTATTTTAGTCTTAAAGAATTGGCTACTTATGTGTTTTTTTGAAAACTTATAAATTGTGCATTGCATTTATTCCCCTGTGATATTTGTTTTAGAAACAAAACAGAAATACTCTGAAAAGTTTCCATTGGTTCTGGACTTGATATGGTGATGGTGAAGATCTTTTCCTTTTTTTTTTTTTTCCACATTACCCTTTGAATAACAAACAAGTGTATTTTACAAAGAAGAAGATGGTAACCACTTTCCTAAGGAAAAAAACATTTCTTAAGAGCATCAGATGAAAAACATAGTGCTAGTAAGTTAAATGCCTGAGGCTACACTACTGATCCAGGAGAAGAAAGAATGAATAAAAGCTTGAGACTGAAAGTTAAGTTAATGGTCGGCTATATTTACCCAAATCTTATTTTCAATGCTCAGAAAATTTGGTTCAGACTGAATGCTATGTTTTATTCAATATAAAGTTAATCTTCATTGGTACTTTTAGAATTCCAGCAGTTGTTGGAATGCCTTGCATTTTTCATTTGATAGAGCATTTGTAAGTTTAATTTTGAGAAGTTTTATATAGATACTGAATTATGGCTAGTAGAGGTCTGGAACCAGCTGCAGGTAAGCGAAAATAATTTCTTTGTATAATATCTGACCCAGAACCACATAATGAGACCTTGGGATGGATTTTGATTATTAAATAATGTTCATGCATTCTTAAAGAGTTAAGGTAGTTGTCAGTGAAATTGCTGCTCTCAATAGATATATGTATGCAAACATCTTTATTCATCTAAGAGCTAAGATTATATAGGCAAAGTGCTTTAAAAACTATGTACTCTGTATTCCTTCTTATTAAATCCTCACCTAAAAGTTCTTACTTGTTTCTCTTCTACCATAGAGTGAAAATTAATATTCTGGGTGGAATTCAAATAAAAGTATAGAGTTGGTGATCTTATAAAATTTTTGAATCATATCTTATCTCTCTCTCTCTTTTTTTTTTTTTTTTTTTTTTTTTTGCATCACTTGGTAGCAGTGAAATAAAGTGAAGATGACCTGGATTTAGAACTTCCAGATGCATTTGATTATTACACATTATTTGATGATCCTGTGTATGACATTAGTGATCTCTTACAGCATAACAGATTACCCTAAGCTTAGTGATTCTGAACACGAGCCTTTCCTATCTCGGTTTCTGTGGTTCAGGAATGCCAGAGCGGCCTAGCTGGCTGGGTGGTTCTGGCCCAGGTTCCCTGCCCGTGGCTGCACTCAGGATGCAGCAGGGAGGCCTGACTCACGCTGGAGCGTGCACTTCCCAGAGGGCTCGCTCGCGTGGCTGCTGGCAGGAGGCCTCAGTTCCCGGCCAAGCAGGCCTCTCTGTAGGTCACTCTGTGTCCTTGACACACGGCAGAGGGTGAGCAAGGAGGAAGCAGCAGCGCCTTGTACGTCCGAGTTGTTCACCTTCGCTTCACGGTAGCTGTTCATTAGAAGCCAGGCCTCACGTCCGGCCCAAACTCAGGGAGGGCAGTTAGGTCCCACCTCTTGAAGAGAGCAGCATCAAAGGATGTGTGGAGATACTGTGAAACCACCAAAAGTCCTAAGAGTACTTTGAGGCTTTAGTCTCTTTCCTTAAAACTGGTCAGATGATAAACGAGGAACTCTGCTTGTTAATTAAAATAATATCTTAAACAATAAGGACCTACTGTATAGGACAAGAAACTGCATTCAATATCTTCTAATAACCTATACTGGAAAAGAATCTGAAAAAGACTATACGTGTGTGTGTGTGTGTGTGTGTGTAAAAACTGAGTCACTCTGCTGTACACCTGAAACATTATAAACCAACCATTCTTCAATTAAAAAGATCTTAAAAAATAGTGTTTTCTCAACCTTTCATGTTCTAAAAATAACATCAGCTACCAGAGACAGCATAGACTGGATTTAAAATAAGGTGGTAAGTTGGAGTGTGTGCCCTGCCGGGTTGGCTTGAATCAAAGGGAAAAGAGCAAGTAGAATTACAAGAGGAGAACTGAGGAGGAGAAGAGGAAGATCCCTGCTGTTTGAGCTGCGACAAATGATTGGGGTATTAAAAGTCTTCTAAAATATTATGTCACAAATGCAGGTCTTCGTGAGGTCACTGTTTGTGTGTAGCTTAAGTACTTTGCTTCTTAATACCTATGGAAAATGCTCACTGGTATATCCTTATTATCTCTCTGCACCATTGTTTTTCGCCTCCCTCGTGGATCAGGATTGGAGGGAATGTGTCTAGTATTTCGGCACAGTGTTTGCTTGGGTGTAAACTGGAGGCGAGGCCATGCAGGCAAGCTGAGGCGGGATTGTGAAGAGTCGGCAAGTCGCCATGCAAAAGAGGTGCTGGATTTTTTTTTTTTTTTTTTTTAAGCCAGGAAACATTTGCTGTCATTTAAAGATCTGTGTGGCCAGAGTGTTAAGGATGAACAGTTTTCTTTGTTTAATCTCTAACCCAGAGCCACATGATTTGACATGATAGATTTTGATTTCCATATTTGTTCATATGCAGGGAAAACCCTGCGTCTGGAAGCAGGGAAGCTGGTAAGGAGGCTTTTGCATAATCCAGACTAGGGGTGGATTTGTTACACTTCTGTTTGGGCAATTGAGGGATTGATTTGATGGAGGGTTAAGTAGAAGGAAGAATCTAGAATACTTTCTAGGTTTTTTAGGTAGATGTAATGGGGTAGAATTGTGATATTCCCTAAAGTAAAACATGCTACAGAGAGAATTGGTTTGTGGGGATCAAAACCATTAGCTCTTTTTTGGGGGGTATGTTTTGCTATCTGTTCCTTTCTCCTCTCTCCTCAAATCTCAGTGCTGCATCCCCATCCTCACTTTCAGCCAGTGGTCTTGCTTACTGAGAATTTGAAAACAGGAGCTAGGTTATTGATGGGGCCAGTTTTCTGTATAATTTGGAGGAGATCCATAATAGCAGTGGTAGAAATTTGCTGAGGATCGGAAGTAGGACCTAAGAAAAGAATTGCTTTGTATTTCCGTGAACCAAAAAAGATGCTTTGTTATGTATTACAGAATGGTTATACAAGTGTTCAGTTCAGAAATTGGTGGTAGTCATCTCAAATATTGAAAGTGGGGAGGTCCTTGAAAGATGGCAGTTTGATATTGAGTGTGACAAGACTGCAAAAGATGACAGGTAAGTAGGAATTTAAATTATTTCCACCTTAATATGCTTGTTCTAAAACTTGTTGTCTTTACTAAATGAGTTCTAATGATATTGAACAAGTTTCATATAAGGTATAGTTTTTTCTACAGTGTTTAATTTGATCTTCAGTCTCCTGTGGAAAAGAATTGTGCTTATGACTTTAGCATGTCATTAACTTCTAGTACTTTTAACATAATTGCCTTTAGTCTAAATTGGTGAATTTCAGATTGTAGTATTTATGGTGGTATATGCAAAACTACATATGATGTACTAGGTGGCCCATTTAATGAATTGTTTAAAACTGCTTTTAACCATAAGGGATTATCCTAGACTCTCCCAGCTTAAGATGCAACTCTGTTGCATTGCACTTAATGCCACAGATTTCCTAAGACACTTCATAAACCCTGAAGTTTCCAGACCACGGGAATGGGAAATGCGCATTGTTATATGCTGATGTATAGCATTGTCCTAGGCATACTTACCTGTAAATTCAGAACCATTTCTCATAATGAAATGTAGTTTGCTTCTGAAGCCTTTGGTCTATTTTAGGAAATGTTTAGCTTATAAAAATAATTTGATATACAATTTAATATCTTGTTTTAGACAATAGGGAATTAGACATTTAGGCATTACTAAAAATGCCAAAATGACTATATCCGTTAAACATTTTAGATACCACTGTTATTTTTATTTTTTAAGAGGTGCTGAAGCTTTCCTAACTTGAAGCACTTGGCAAATTTTCTGGTCATCTGATACAGAATGACCTGATACTAAGACCAACCCTAAAAAAATGATTAGAAGGATAAATGAAATAATAAAAATACATAGTATGTCTACTGTGGTATGGGTCCTAATGATACACTCATTTTTTAAAAACACTCCTTTTTAATGTATTACTTCTTTGATTTTGGAGTCATTAAATCAGATAAATAACCTTACAGATGTTTTCAGTAACTCATTAAAACTTAAACTGATTTGATCTCTTTGATAGTGCACCCAGAGAAAAGTCTCAGAAAGCTATCCAAGATGAAATCCGTTCAGTGATCAGACAGATCACAGCTACAGTGACATTTCTGCCACTGTTGGAAGTTTCTTGTAAGTATTATACAACTTCACATGGACTTAAATTTGTTGGGGAAAAGACTAAGCTACTATTTTAAGAATTACCATTTTATTAAATTTTTTCTTAGTTATCAATATCATGTAATAAAACTAAGGAAGCATTATAAAGGAAAAGTAATGTTATATGCATTCTGTAAAATTTGGAAATGCTGAAAAGAAAGGAATTAAAGTATTCCACAGTACTCACCCTTGAATGTTTTAATGTAATTCCTTCCTTAATTTCTTATACATTTTTATGTATTGATATATATTTAAGACTACAGCTATAATTGTGTCTTACTTGTCTACCTTCCTTACTCCTTGAAACATCACATGTGTCCTGAATACCTACTATGTGCCAGACTCTGTTCTAGGCACTAGGATACTGCAATCACAGAACCAAGATGTCAGTTCTCCTGTAGGTTATATTCATGTTATCCCATGTTACTGATTATACACTTTCTACAAATATCTTTAACGGGTTTCCTCTTTAAAGAAAAGAAAAAAACTTGAAGTTTTCATAAGATAAAGTGAAAGGAGTGCAATATTTTCTGTACTACAGTAAATTTCCATTGAGGAAAAGCAATTAACTAGTTATTACAGACCAGGCAAAACGACTTTTCTAACACTATGAGTGGTTCAAAATGTGAGGGAGATAGGGCAGGCAGTTTTACTTTTGAAAAAATAATGTAGTTCAATGATTTTATCTGCAATTTAGGTTCATTTGATCTCCTGATTTATACAGACAGAGATTTGGTTGTACCTGAAAAATGGGAAGAGTCGGGACCACAGTTCATTACCAATTCTGAGGAAGTTCGTCTTCGTTCATTTACTACTACAATTCACAAAGTAAATAGCATGGTAGCCTACAAAATTCCTGTCAACGACTGAGGATGAGATAAAGACAGTATAATGTACTTGTATTCTCAAATGTGGTTTTCCTGAAACCAAATCAACTGTAGTTGATATGTTTTATTTCATTGGTTAATTTTTAGATGGAGAAAACTTAACATTATGCTTTACTGAATCTGTGCATAATCGTTCCATTCCTTGGTACCTGTTTCACGTTCCATAGGGTTGACGTAAGTTATTGCACACTGTTCCAAAGGGAACTAGCAGATTACATCAGCATTGTAATGTCAGTTCCTTTGACGATGGTAACTGTAGATGGAAAAACTTTTGCGATACAGCTAAATGTCTTTCTAAATCAGACCTTTTGGTCAAGCACCTTGACTCAGAGTATACAGAAATATCTAAATATAAAATAGAGCAAAAGAAATATGACTATTGAGAACATGTGTTTAGATCTTGAAAGGAACTAATGATAGTCCATAAGTAATGAAATATTGATCCTGTTAGGTCCCTTTGCCATTTATTTGTATAGTTTCCATATTGAAAAGTTTTCCAATTATTTGATTTTAATTTATATAACTCGAATCTATGAAGCCATGGATAGTCCTGCTATTCAAATTCCTGTGATACTGAACTTTTCAGAATGTCTTTTTATGTTTTATAAAATCAAGCTTTAAATGACAATGATGAAATAAAGTTAAATGTGTATGTTCTAAATTTGTCTTAAAATATTCTTATATTGGTGTGGTGTTGATACAGTTAAATAGTTATAATGGATTCAGTGCAGCATATTATTTCTTGTGCCTACTATGGTTAGCCTAAGAATTCAAAGTTGAGTAAGTCTTGAGGTACTTTCACTTTAATGGACAAGCTTTTATTGTACCCCCTTCATCTCAACAGTACATTTAAAATAAATGTTCTTTTTATGAAATGATAAATGTCCTTTGGAATTAATTCAGTTTAGCAAATGTTGAGTTGTAGAACCTTTCTGTACTCTTAGCCTACTACCAGTCTAATGTTCCATATACAGTTGACCCTTGAACAGGGCAGGGATTGGCTCACTGACCCTCCAAGCAGTTGAAAATCCCAGTATAACTTATAGCCAGCCCTCCACATCCATGGTTACCCCATACCCATGGATTCAACCAACCACAGATCGTGTAGTACTGTAGTATTTATTACAGTACTGAAGCTTGAGATCTTATGAAGGAGAGGAAAATACACAGCAGAGGACTATGAAGTAACCAAACAGTTTACTTCATTATGTATTGTCTTTGTTGTTTCACCTGGATAATCTTCTCTCTGATCCAACAGTGTGCTTGTTAAGAATAAAGGGCAATGTCTTACATTCTTCCATCTCTTAGAGCTGCTGGACGAATAGGTGCCCGTTTTTGATGATGGGTATCATGAATGCTGTTGCAAAAGCCAGTCTCTGAAGCGTTGTTGAAGCTATCTAACAGGTTCACCCACAAGTCTTCCTAAATAAGAAAGTAGTTACTCGGAAATACTGTTGATTTAGGGATGGTCAAGAGTCAACATTTGAATTCTTGAGCTGTTCATAATCTGTTAACATTTGAAATATGCGTTGAGAAGGAAAGCAGAAATAGAACTTGAGTAAAAATATGGAGAGTGTTGAAAATCATGTTTTTTTTTTTTTTTTTCCTGTTTTTAGGAAATACGCTTGAACGTTTTTATAGAAAGCAATGACTGCCTCAGGGAACGCCGAATGCGCCCTCTGTTAGACAGTGGGAATAATGATGTGGTTCTTCCCCTCCCCGCCCCCAAAAAAGCTCACCATTGTATATTACTGATGACGCTTAAATTTCTATCATGGGTATTTTTGACAAATTAAGTGACCTTTAATATTAGTACTTTTCATTTGTGATTTATTATGTTACTTCTCCTTTAAGAGTTATGTCCAAAAATTAATGCTGTGGATTTGAAACTCTCAATAACAAGCTTCTGCCATACAATCTGTTGCCCACAGGTTACTCTATAGTATCAGGTCTGCATCAGCTAGGCTCTTGTTTTTTTGAAAACAGCAAAAATTGGTGCTGAAAAATTTAATGGAATAATATTAGCTACGTAAAGAATCAAAGGGAAGGCTGAAAACCAGAGGACTAGGGCAGCCCCAGGGATTTTCAGTGACAAATTTGTGCGATCTGTATATCTTTATGTAATAAATGGGTCACTAGTGTTACTCAGTGATCTATCCAAATGACTCAGGTTGATGGTTTAAAAAAAAAGTGACAATGAAAAGCTTTATTTCCATTTTAACAAGTTGAGATGTAAGACTAAGAATTCTGGGAAATTGCATTTTAAAATACCTTGATCATTTCATCTCGGCCAACATCCTTAACATGGTTAAATTAGACTTACCACACCATTTGCATGTTAATATTTACTCTTGTGAGAATTCTGAGGAGCTAGTCATGATCTCTCTTACCTCTTATAGATTATATGTCAGTTCAGAATTACACATATTTGAGTTGAGTGGGAGCCAAGCTATAAGCTTTAGTGATTAAACTAGATTGGGAAAGCTTTGGTCTAAGGTTCCAACTGGACTTGTTCCACCCTCTTTCTATACCGTGAGGCACACCCTGGGAGGGAGGTACTTAAACCAACAGATGAAAGAATTGTGACTGACTTCCACACCGTGTTAAATATAGAGAAGCTAAGATCCCAAGAGTCTGGTGGGCCTCTAGAGCTGCCTGGGCTCTGACTCAGTTTTGCTTACCAAGTAGGTAGAGGAATGAAACCAGGTTCCAGGGGAGCCCATCAAGTTCTGAAATAGAGCCCCAGAAGGGACTGAACCATACCTGGTCTTCAGGATCCTTCTCCCAGTACCATCAATCCGACAGAGAAGCCAAGCCTGTGGGAATTTTTACACATAGGTTTAACAATCTCATGTATCAATTGGCTTTTGTTGTAGAGCAAACAACCATACCATTAGCAACAATAAGCATTTTTTCCTCAAGTCTGCAGGTCAGCTGGGGTGTTTATCTCATTCTCAGCTAAGCCTGCAGGTCATGTGTCTTGTTCTACCACTGAAGGGGCAGTGACTAGCCAGAATTCTCGAAGCTTTGGTTCAGAACTTGCACACTGACACTTCTCCACATTCCACTGGCCAAGGCACGTCTTATGGCTAAGCCAAACGTCAGTGGGGAAGGGAAGTGTACTCCTCCCAAGGAGATGGGGGGAGAGGTATGACAATCCCATGACAGGATCTAATAGACCAGGGGTTGGCGAACTTTTTCCGTAAAGGGTCAGATACTAGTTTAGGCTTTGCAGCCATATGGTCTCTTGCACCTACTCGAGGGATTCAGTTGTAACTTGAAAGCAGCCTTAGACAACAGGTAAATGAATGAGCATGGCTGTGGTCCAATAACAAAAACCAGATGGTGGGCTATATTTGGCCCATGGGTTGTAGTTTGCTGACCCTGTAATAGATCTGTTTGCTGTTTTGTTTACAAATATTCAAACCCCTGCCTGGTTCAGAGCAATTGATTCTATGATATTCAAGGCTCACATTTAAAACAGCATCATTTGTTTTTTCCATCCATGGTACCTCAAATGGGACAGCTCTCTGTCTTATCTCAATCCTGTATTCTGTGAAACACAACTGGCTATTTCTTTAAGGTACTCCTCAGGACACCCCACAGTGAATTATGATCTGAAAACTTGGGAAGGGAGGTTCTTTAGCACATGATGCATACAGAGATTCCAAATAGCATAAAGACATAGACATTACCTTCTGCTACCATTTAATTGCTTCATCTGTGAAATTTACCTTAATTTTATCTGTGAAATATCAGAATAGCTACAATGCTATATTGTAATACCTGTATTTTCCACCAGGTGTCACTAATGTTGTGATCCTTAAAGTGAATTTCCTCTGACTCTAAAGACTACAATATTCAGCTTTTCTTACTGGAAGTTAACACTGGTATTTCTGTCTACAAAAATATAAAGATATCGAGGGGGGAAACACAGCATCTGTCTTTTGCTAGGCACTTCACATGAACTATTTCATTTAACTCTCATGCTTTAGTGCACAAACAGAATTGCAGAGTCAGTGCGCATGCAAACGGCACCATGGTTTTTAAAGTTTAGATGGTCTCTTTTGACCACAGCCAAGGAAGCTCATCTGACTCCACAACAAGCACATCAAAAGCAATTCTTCTTCCGCCTTTTCTTAATGGTTCTTACCTTCTACATCCTTTGAGCAATTGAGTGTCCTGAACAAATTACTTTTTCTTTACTGGGCTTTAAGTTTCATTGGTGAGTTTGTATTTATGCTTTCCTCAGATGACTTTGACCAATGAATGGAAAGAACCAAAACACAGAGGACTTTATCCTATACCTTATCTATACTGTTTACAGAATAAATCAAGTATGAATTTTCAAGCATCTGTGAAACAGTTTTCCAACTAATCAGGAGAATTGTCCATTTAACCATCTCAGTTACTCCTTGGGGAATTAATTTTTTTGCTTAACTTGTAAATAATAGTTTCTCATTCTTTTTCTATTCAGTGTATGAAATTGTAAAGTTATTTTGTTCAATGTAACCATGATAAAGGTTTGTGTTGGAATAACTATGAAATAGAACCTGTCTGCTAAACTTCAAATTTTATGAGTTATATTTTCTAAAAACAGATCTTCAGTGATCTTTCCATTCTTGAATGTGGCTTTGAAAGCCAGCAGTATTAACCTACGCTTATTAAAAAAAAAATCTAGCTGGGAAAGCTACTTAATCTCCATTAGAGTTGACAATCCTGTTCCAATCTGGCAAAAACACTGTAGCCCTAGCAACAAAACTATTAGAAAAGGCCTAGAGAGAAAAATGTCAGAGTTGACCCTCTGATTTCACAAGTCAGTTTATGCTACCACTTCACCTATTTTTGTCCTCCTGCCATTTGATCTATTTTTATACTAGAGAAACATAATATAGTTTCATTTATTTGTGTAAAGTCCGTTTTCATCCACGTTTATCTGCATCATTTTGCTATGCAAGCCTGTTTGCACCAAGGAACTTGCATGAGATCAAAATCTTTATTATCTTGGAATTTTATCTGTGCTGGAAAAGGCCGCTGAGCATAAGGAGGCAAACCATACTCTTTCTATGCAAGGGAAAGATCTCAAAATGTCTTTAAAAACTATCTAGATATGGACATATTGAGTGGATGCCTAGACATGGATATGATTTCTATTTGAATGGTAGTCTCACTAAGTGCAGAAGTTAGTGGTTTTAAAGATTGAGTCAGTGATATCCAAAATATTTCATTTCTAAAATACAGTTCTTGGATCACTGTACTCAATCATAATAGTCAATACAGCTCTGTAGAAAACAGTTCAAAGCTTCCAGATCTAAGAAAAGAAATTTATAGGTAATGAGCATCTACTGTGTGCCAAATACCAGTTCGGTGCTTTACACCTGTTCAGCCTGGTTCCTTCTAGGTGGGGAAGTGGGAGACTTGGGCTACAGCCTGTGGTCTTGGAAACTGGTGATGGGACATAGGCAGAGCCACGAAGCAAAGAAAATGATGAAGTCTGAGTTCCAAATGACAAGTCCTCCAGAGTAAGGAATAGCTCCAAAACTTCAGGTCTGTGAGGGGAGAAGAGTGTGGAAAGAGAAGGACTGGATCCAGA
The DNA here is from genome assembly GCF_030028045.1 of Hippopotamus amphibius kiboko. Classification (NCBI taxonomy): domain Eukaryota; kingdom Metazoa; phylum Chordata; class Mammalia; order Artiodactyla; family Hippopotamidae; genus Hippopotamus; species Hippopotamus amphibius. The sequence goes on along the minus strand of NC_080198.1, from coordinate 75,102,504 downwards.
ATGAAGGTTGTATAACTGCTGATCCCCAGTAAGTCCCAGAGGATAACCGTGAAGGAACACTGAGTAGGGAGAAAGAATCCTTCCTAGAGTATCTTTAGCTCAATTTGTGGGCAGGGAGGGGATCCGGCATCAAGTTAGTACATTACACATGCATTATCTCAGTCCTCACAACAACCCAATGAGAGTTACTATCCCCATTTTATACCTGTAAACAGTGAGATTCAGGAAGGTTAAGTAATTTGCCCAACTTGAAACATCCAGAATACATCCCCAGACCCGACTCCAAAGCCCATATTCTTTCTACTGTATCTCATTGCTTCTCAGAGACTGGGGAACAAAGAAGGGTTCCCCTGTTTCCCTGTGCAGACTCAGCCAAGGAGACTACAATACCACACGACTCTAACCCCAAGCTGGAGAAGTGAAAACTCACAGCCACAATATTTGAGTGTCAAGGAACATTAACTTTTTAAAAAACTCTTTTGCATAATAAGCTATCACTAAATGTTTATTAACACAAAACATTTTGTTGTGTAACAGGAGCTTTCGTTTTCTTCAGTCAACATTTTCTTCTCTCATTTCTTTCACTTGTTTTTGTAACTAAATGCTGTGTTGGAATTTGGGCTTCTGCTTTATGGACTTTAGCCAGGTTGAGAAATAGACCCAGGAAGCAGAGATTGAAATGTATGTCTTATCATCTAAATTATGGGGTTCCCTAGTAAAGCTGAGTAGGAGAATGAGGCTTAGGCCTAAAGCAGAAATAGGTTTGCTCCAATTCTCCACAAATGAACTTCAGTCTTCCTCACTCAAGCCCAGTTCCAGCGTGGGAGTAAGAAGTACTGCTCCCTGAACGCCAAGGGCAGAATTAGAAAACACTGTACCTGAGCTCCTGCAAGTCTTAGAAACTGAGTTCTTCTTTGTTGCCTGGGAAGGTACGAGAGAGAAGGTGTAGAGAGGGGCCCCAAATATTTATCCAGTACCACTTTCCATCATCAGGATTAGAACAGAAACCTGAAGAGTGAAGCAACACGCATCCCTCCCCTTCTCTGCCAGGTTTCTCATCTTTTAGCATATTACAGTGTGTGTCCCACTGGCATTATGTCAGTTGATTTCAGGTAGCAGGGTGATGGTGACAGGCATTTTTTTTAATTTTAGTAATTATGCATTTTAATCTGTATTCAGAAAAAAATATATTTTAACATATCGTGAGCTCAAGAATTTTAAAGTACACACAATATTTTTAAAAATGTATCAGTATTAGCATGGGTGATGCGCAAATAAAAATCCCAAAGCAGCGGGTATATGAAGGAAGGCTGGGAAACGATGTCATAAGGCATTGTTCTTAAGCGAGTTAGAAGTCAGCCGGGGCTGCAGTCCTCTCAGCAGGGCAGGCAGCTGCTCACAGTGCTGCTGTGCTCTCACCATCATACACTCTGCTCCTTTCTACACAACGTTCCCCTCTGGAACTGCTGATGGGCATTTCACCTTTTGCCCACAAAAGACTCTAGCATCATGAGTCAGCCAGGATTCCATGCGGCACCCTAAGCTCAAAATTCACTCCCTATTCTATTCTTATCAGTAATTATCTCCTGTCATGTTGTCCAGAATAGATCCACCAGATTTTATGAAATGAATACAAAGACTGGATCAACAACATAAACATGTCCCAAATTTGAACAATAGGAAACTCTTATTATTCAACGTCCTCAAAACGAAATCCCCTTGCAAATAAAAGCCCACAGAAATTAAAGTCCAAATGCCTTCATTCCCAATTTTATACGACTGGCTCCGTCTCAGCCAGAGGGTCTTACTTACTTGTCTGGGTTCCCACATCTGCAGCTGTGTCCCAAGCTGTCTTTCATAGGTATGTAGCTTCTTCAGCCTCTTTAAATTCAAATCTCTGGTTAGTTTTACTCTCCAAGGGGTCAGTAGCCACAAAGGAAACTGCAGCTCCACTGCAGAAGTTATCACAAACAAAATTATGATCCCCAAATTAAATGAATGGTGGAATGTCATTCGATGTTGCTATTCTCAGCCAAAGAGCATGGCAGGTCACTTAGTGGTAGCTGTGTGGGAGACAGTGAGAACCTGAGAACACCTGGTTTCAGTCCCATGGCAGGCCAGCCAGCTGCACCAGTGTTGAGTCCACAGCCTGGGCATCTGTGTGTACTGACCAGAAACTGCCCAACAGTTGTATTTCTACGTGTATAATATATGTATTTCTGTGTTTCTTCTTGTTTTGTTTTGTTTTGTTTGGGAGATGCTTGTGGGGATTCCCCCCGTATGTGTTGCCTACTTTCTCTCAGAGAGTGACATGCGAGACATTATTGCCTTCTTATTTAGATATTCTGGTTTCTTCATTTCCTCCTGTCTGTTGTCTCATGCAAGACTGTGGTCTAGAGAAAACCTCTACTCCCAGATCCTTCCAAGTGTGTTCTCTGTAGGGGTGAAGTACACTATTCTCCATGAAAACATGAGGAATGGAGTAGAGACCATCACCCTACTTCCTTAGCACTATGTTTTAACTTAATAATGTACACTGTTTTATTTACTCTGATACTAGTAATTGTCGTCACTTTTCCATAAATGTTTCCTTCCTACCTAGGCAGGCTGAGTTGGACCCAGGTGGGCAGTAGGTAACTAGAGTCAAAATTAAAAAAAAAAAAAATTAAAACACTAGGATCAGGACTTCCCTGGTGGTCCAGTGGGTACGACTCTGCACTCCCAATGCAGGGGGCTGGGGTTCAGTGCCTGACGGGGGAACTTGGTCCCACTTGCGTGCTGCAGCTAAGACGTCTGCATGCCATAACTACGTTCGCATGCTGCACCTATGACCTGGAGCAGCCCAAATAAGTATTAAAGAACAAAAAACAGAAACAAACAAAAAAACACCAGGATCACAAGAGAGGCCAGGGAGTCAGGATTACTCTTGTGCACTGTTGGTAGGAATGTAAACTGGTTCAGCCACTGTGGAAAACAGTATGGAAATGCCTCAAAAATTTACTAGAACTTCTAAATGACCCAGCAGTTCTACTTCTGGGTATTTACCTGAAGAAAACAAAAACACTAATTTGAAAAGATATATGCACCCCTATGTTTACTGCAGCATTATTACAACAGCCAAGATATGGAAACAACCCAAACGTCCAAGGATGGGTGAATGGATAAAGAAGATGCAATGTATATAGACACAACAGAATACCGTGTAGCCATAAAAGAAGGAAATCTTGCCATTTGCGACAACATGGATGGACCTTGAGGGCATTATGCTAAGTGAAACAAGCCAGAAGAAGAAAGACAAATACCATATAATTTCTCTTTTATGTGCAATATAAAAACCAAAACAAACAAAACGAAAGCAAACTCACAGATTCAGAGAACAGATTGGTGTTTACCAGAAGGAAGAGGGTTGGAAGAAGGGTGAAGTGAGTGAAGGAGAGCAATTGTATGGTGATGGATGGTAGCTAGACGTACAGTGCTGATTATTTTGTAGTGTATACAAATATTGATTTATAATGTTGCATACCTGAAATTTGTATAAATGTTATATACCAATTTTACCTTGATTGAAAAAACAAAAAAAAGAAGAAAAAGTAACAGGAGGATACCAAAGTTTAGCAAAACTTTAAGGAGATTCTAGATATCACAGATGTAAGTAGTCAAAAGTTAGTATTCCAAAAGGTTGGGCCACTGAAAAGACAGAGCACAAGCACAGACAAACAAAAAATACTTAAACCTAAACTTCAGGGTAGAAACTTTTCTGTTCTTACGCATTCCTGTCTCAGTAGGATCTGACCATCAGTGTAAGGAGAGAGACTGCAGCTGTGGAGGAAAATGGTGCCAAGAGCTGCAGCTGCAGAATTTTTTTTGGTTGTTTTGTGTGTGTGTGTGTTTTTTCACTTTTTACTTTAACCTGTAAAATTAATACATGCACAAGTTAAAAAAAATAAAACAGTACAGAGTGGTACTAAAAAATGTAAGTTCTCTACCTGACCTCGTTCTCCCACGGCCCATTTCTAACCCAGCTTCCTACTTTTTTAATTAATTTTTATTGGCGTATAGTTGCTTTACAATGTTGTGTTAGTTTCTGCTGTAGAGCCAAGTGAATCAGCTATATGTATACATATATCCCCTCTTTTTTGGATTTCCTTTCCACTTAGGTCACCACAGAGCACTGAGTAGAGTTCCCTATACTATACAGTAGGTTTTCATTAGTTATCTATTTTATACTTAGTAGTGTATATATGTCAATCCCAAAGTCCCAATTCATCCCACCACCCCTTACTCCCTATTTTTAAACATCTTTTATTCTGTTGCTGGTTATTACCATACCCCTGAAACTTATGCTAATTCCTCCACTTCTCATTCATCAACTTTAGATAGTATCTATTGAAAAACAATAAACTTAGTTCATATTTCCTTATCCATTACTAAGTTTTTCCAGTTATAGTGCTTTGGTTCTTCTGGTGGTTATCTATAATTTTAAAGAATATGCTTAAACCCCATATTTCATTACATCAATTTTAGATAGTATATCTGATTCATTACTAGATAATGTGAGAAAAATCTGTCTGATATTACCTTCCACATCTCTCTGCTGCCTTAAAAGTCAGACTTCCGTTTTTATACATTATCAATGTTATTAATATTAGATTCTCTTTTATAGCTACTATTGTCTTCCAAGTTTTGTTTATATGTTGATTCTACAAACTGAAATAGCATTTACATTATTCCGATTATTAAATTACTCCTTGTTGAAAGACTGAATAGCTCTACCTATTGAGGAAAAAAAGGTAATCTATATCATTAAAATGGAAAGATGAATGTTCCAAGTGTCAAGCTCAAATGGGATTCCTTAAACCCAATCTTCAAGACTTCCTACTAAATTATTCATTTAGCCAAGGATACCTTTAATTTCCAAGAAATCTTTCTTCTTTGATTATTCTCTTTTCCCAGCCACCTATTCTTTGGCTTCTTGACTCTGAAGATGTTAGGGTTTGGGGGTTTTTTTTTTTTATCAATTTTTTCTTCAGTTCTCTTAATTAACTGTTTTCTTCAGGAGTCAACTGTTATATCGGTTCCACTTGGACCCTATCATTTTTGCTGCTGGTTTCTACTACACTTTCTGGGGTTTTTTTCTCATACACATGCATGATGAAAAAGACTGATCAATACTGTTAGCATGATTTTCAACTCTGCTATCAGACCTGTCCCTTGAGTGAAAAGATGGATGGTAGGGTCTATGTACATATAAGATGGTACAGTCAGCCCTATGCATCCATAAGTTCCACGGATTCAACCAACTTAAGGTCCAAAATATTCCAAAAAAATTCCAGAAATTTCCAGAAAGCGATACTTAAATTTGCTGCACACTGGCAACTGTGTACCTAGAATTTACATTGTATTAGCTATTATAAGTACTCTGTAGATGATGTAAAGCATACAGAAGGATGTGCATAGGTTATATGCAAATACTATGCCATTTTACATAACAGACTCAAACATCCGTGGATTGTAGTATCCACAAGGAATCCGGGAACTAATCCCCCACAGATACTGAGGGATGACTGTATTCTTTAAGGATACATTGAGATATTTTGTTCATCATGTATTTTTTTTGAAATTTGAAATATATTTTAAAGTATTTTTTTGAAATTTGCCTTTTAAAAATAATGCATGAAAATATCACTTATTTTATTTACTTAGTTTTTTTGTGTGTGCCAGGATTCACTCACTCTTTTAGGAATCTGGCTTGGACCAAGGGCCTGGGGGTTAAACATAATTCCCAGGTATGGTCAGCAGGGGGCAGAAAAGGGTAGTGGAACAAGTACTCACTGCCAAGGCCTGGGCATCCCTCTCTTTCCCCTTTCTGCGGAGGTAAAAATCAATTAGTAGGTAGTAGACGGTCCAGAGTGCCAGAATCAGGAGAGAAATTACTCACAGAGACAGTGACCCAGAATGGCGAGTAGGCTGAGGAGGCAGGGGAAAGGTTTAGCCACCATTCACAGCCTGGTCTGTGTCACAGAGACGTGGACAACCAGACATCAGGAGGTGAATCATCAGACCACTTTCACAGTCCTGACTGCTACTCCCAGCCTGCCTGAAGCCCAAGGTCTGGCTCCTTAAAGTAACAGGAGTCGACGATCCACCTTGGGAGCTGATATAAACTTCCTGTCTGAGAGCTAGTCCATGCTGCCAGCCAAGGGTTCCACAACCAGCCACTTTAAGGAGGACAGAGTAGGGTATGGGCACCAAATGCAAATGCTGACAGTTAATGAAAACACTTAGATACATTCCAATTAAATAATTTGGGAGCCAACCTAAACCTGATGTGGCTTAAATATATTTTCTTCCCTCCTCCAGAGGGGAAACATTGTTCAGTTGTGCAAACATTTTGACTTTGAAATGAGACAAACGTGACTCTAAACTGTTTGGTATATGGTTCTCAGTTACTTAACCTTTCTGAGCCTCAGTTTCTCCATCTCTAAAACTAGAAATAATGATTCTCACCTCACAAATCTGCTGCAAAGAAATGAGATGCTGTACATAAACTGCATGGCAAAGAGCTTGGCAACTTGTAGTCAGTCAGTCAACACTGGTAGCTGTTCTAGCTCCCTGTCTTTGTCTTGGAAGAATATCCACCATGCTGCTTGCTATCTTTGAATACAAAGTTTCAGTCTCCTAAAAGTATGACTAACATTAACTGAGGGATTACTGTGTTAGGTACCACAGTAAGTTTCCTGAAGTATAATCTCACTTAATTTTCATGATGTACTTTTATCATCATCTCTATTTTACAAATAAGGACATTGCACCCCGATTTTCCTAGTCTTTCCACATGGTAAAGAACAGGGAAGGATTCAAAACTACGTAACTGGATTCCAGAACTCATGCTCTTGACAATACCCAATCTGTTTTCCAATACAGACATTTAATCAAAGAGTTAAAAATCTAAAGGAAAAAACAGAATAGTCTCATCTTTGCAACGTGTTTAAATGTTGGTACTATTGTCATAGGATCACCTCTTCTATTTGATACTTAGGGCAAAAGTTCAGTGTTCAATGAAATAAATGAAAACGCAACTTGTCGCAGACACAGAGGATGGACATGTGGACACGGAGGGAGATGGAGAGGGTGGGACAAATTGGGAGATTATGATTGACATATATACACTACCATGTGTAAAATAGATAGCTGGTGGGAACCTGCTGTATAGCACAGGGAGCTCAGCTCAGTGCTCTGTAATGACCTAGATGGGTGGGATTGGGGGTGGGGGTGTAGGGAGATCCAAGAGGGAGGGGATATATGTATACATATAGCTGATCCACTTCATTGTACAGCAGAAACTAATACAACATTGTAAGGCAACTATACCCCAATAAAAAAATTAAATAAAGTTAAAAAAAAAAAGAAAACACATGTCACTGTTTTTCCATTTAGAATTCTTTCATAAAATTAAAAGAACTAACAATGGTATTTTGGAAGAAATTCAGCTTTAGCTATTACATTTAAAGATTACTATTACATGACTAAGGAACCCTTCCTTGATCTTTCTGAGAAGTGTTCTCTCTTTTGCTTCACTAGAAAGGGAAGATGGTGTAAGAATACTTCTTCCTCAACTGATGCCTAAAAAAACAATCACAGTCCTGGTCCTATGTAAGGATCACGCAAAACACTTTTTATAAATACAGGTTTTCTGCATCTGGTAACTCAACATTTCTGGGAGAGGACAGCCTAAAAAGCTCCTCGACGAATATCAGAACTGATTACCAGTGACTAGATTCTAGAAGGGGAGACGTCTTCCTGGCCCCTAACCTCTCCAAAAGGGAGAGGCAGAGAATGGAGATAATTTGGGAACTGGGGAAGGTGCAGAGATATGTCTGCCTACATTTCTTGCCTTAAATAGATTCTGCCAAATGCTTGATGAGAGGCCAGAAAGTGTTGCCCAATGAGCCTCCACGGTTCTAATCACAGTCAAGCATGTCCAGACCAGCACTGTCCCTTTAAAAGTGCTGAATAGTCTCTGGAGGCCACTGTCTATATGCCGCTTCTATGCTAGTTCATTTTAAGAGTGAAGACCTTAACAAAGTCACAAAGGACTAATAAGACCCGTGCTTCTGGCCTCCACCCACCTTTCCTGACTTACTTCACCTTCCCGTACCTTCTGTTAGTGTCTCCAACCTACCAAACTCTTTCACGTCTCTGAAATTTCATATATTCAGATTCTATCCCTTCAGCAAGAAATATGAAACATCCTCTCCCAACACACATTTTTCTCTTCTCTTCTCTTCTTCTCCCTCTTTCCCTCTCTCTCTTTCCGCTCCTTCCCTCCAAACCTCTTTACCTCTCTCCTTTCCTCTCCACCCTCCTAATTAATTCCAAATTATCTTTTTAAAAAATCTATTATTTATTTTGGCTATGCCGGGTCTTAGTTGTGGCATGTGGGATCTTTAGTTGTGGCATGTGGAGTCTTAGTTGTGGTATGCATGTGGGATATAGTTCCCTGACCAGGGATCGAACCTGGGCCCTCTTCATTGGGAGCACAGAGTCTTACCCACTGGACCACCAGGGAAGTCCCCCAAATTATCTTGTAAAGCTCATTTCACAGGAGCTGTTCAAAGAAGCCTTCCTTGCCTGCCCTCTCCACAAAGTCAGGTGTCTGGTCCGTCTTGTAATTGCTCATCTCACTCTTTAATTTTTCTTTGTAGTACCTACCAGAGTCTGACATAAGAGTTATTGGTGAGATTCTGTTTAATTTCTGTCTCCCCCATTTAAATCTAGGTTTTGTGAGAGAGCTGGGCCAGAGTCCCTTTTGCTCCCTGCTGCCCAGACCTAACCAAGTGCCTTTCCTTCAGTACGGGTTCAAATACTCTGTGTTAAGTGAATGAAGTAAAAGGAAGAGAGACTTCTAGATTCTCTCTTTTTTTCCTTCATCCAGGGCAGAAAGCTATATCATTGATTTACTCAATAAAATGTTTTGAATTCCTCCAATGTGCCAATGCCTGTGAGAATTTAATGATACATCAAAAAATAGACTCATTCCTTGAGGTCCTTAGAGTCTAGTGGGGAATAAAAGACATGTATTCAGATAACTATTACAGGAGCTTGCAAGGGAAACCACAAACTTTCTTACATAATCAAATTTCAGTCCTTCACTGTTGTCAGAGCAAAGAGACCATCCCTGTGAGAAAAGATTAGGGGCCTCACTGCCCAGAGGCTGTGTGACCTCCAGAGTCAGCGGGATTTGAATCCTTCCATTACACTGTGGCTGCTTGGGTTCATGGTACCTAAACTATCTGTGCAGCAGCCTCCTCAACTGCACAATGGTCAATTTTCTAGTGGAAAGAGAAAGGTGTCTTTACAGGAAATGTTTTTAGCAGATTACCGTAGGTTCGTAAAACTGAAGAAGATATACAGATGGCAAATAAGCACATGAAAAGATGTTCAGTGTCATTAACTATTAGGGAAATGCAAATTAAATCCACAATGAGATGGAGCTACCCAGCTATCAGAATGCCTAAAATAAAAAATGACACCACCAAATGTTTGTGTGGATTTGGGGAAACAAACACATACAGTACTGGTGAGAATGTGAAATGGTACAGCCACTCTAGAAAACGATTTGACCGTTTCTTTAAAAACAAAAGGTACAACTACCATACAACCAGACATTTGCACTCCTGGGCATTTAGCCTAGAGAAAGGGAAACCTATGTTGACACAAAAATGTGTACACAAGTTTTTGTTGTGGCTTTATTTGTAACAGGCCAAAACTGAAGACAACCCAGTTGGTTAAGCAAACTGTGATACATCATTATCCTGGACTACTACCAAGAGTTACAAAGAAACGAACTATTATACCTGCAACAATCTGGATGAATCTCCAATTATGCTGAGTGGACAAGAGCAAATCCCAAAATGTTACATACTGTATGATCCCATTGGTATAACATTCTTGAAAATGGCAAAAATTAAAGAAATGGAGAAAGATTAGTGGTTGCCAGGGATTAAAGAGGTGGTAAAAGTTGGAGGGAAGTCTACATAGCTGTAGAAGGGTAATTTAAAGGATTGCTGAGGTGATGGAAATGTGCTGTATCTTGACTGTTTCAATGTTAATATCCTAGTTATGATATTGTATCATAGCTTAGAGACATGTTACCATTGGGAGAAACTGAGGAAAAGGTTATAGACTCTGTATTATTTCCTATAGCTACATGGGAATCTACAGTTATTTCAAAATAAAAAGAGTAATTTTAAAATATGAAAAGGTGGAAGCAAAGTCAGCAAAACAAGTATGGCGTTTCTCAGTTATAGCATAAGCCTCAAAACTCTGACATCATAATGGCCAGTGATCTTGACTACTACGGAATCCTGAGCTTTCGTGGATTTGTCCACAGTACTCTGCCAAGTGCTGTAGACATACTCTGGTTTCAGTGCCAAGAATTGGAGAAAAAACGATGTTCGCGTCAATCAGAAAGCGCTTTGAGCTTTTTGGTGGTCATTCAAGGTTTCGCCGCCTCAGGTAGTCTTTTAATATACTATTTTTGATCATCAAAACAGATGGTGGTCACAGGAAGTGTTTTGTTTTATTTCCTCAAAGACATATGAACTAATTTTTAACTTCAGCACTGGTTTCATGAAAAGCTACTGGTGTTCATAGGATTCAGTGCTGCTGAACACAAGTGAGCAGCTTTACATTCCTGGGGTGGAGTGGGGAGTAGGAGACACTTTTTTGGCTCCACGGGGGAGAACTTTCTGTAGATCTATGAAAATGTCTGTTCTATTTATCAAAGAGTATTTTCTGTTCAACTTAGTTGTTTTACCCATCATGACCTGAGAGTTATGTTAGAGCGTAGTCATAGCTCAACCAAATAATAGCTAAGCACTACCATACTTAGAAACTTTTTGATGTTTCCAGCATTATTTGCTGATCTTTGAGAATTTTCCCCCAAATTGGAATACTTAGATAAGATTGGGGTCAATCTTCCAGAATCCTCAGTTATCTAAAGTTTTATGTTCACGTGAAACTGAATTGTAATTACTTCTTTGCAAATCTCCATATCCTTTTATTTTATCTATATGAGGCCACAAATTGTCCTGTTTTGGGTGGTTGTTGTTGGTTTGGTGGTGGTGGTGGTTTTTACCTTCTTGTCATACTCTCTACCTTTGGCCTCTTGGTTCTCCTCTTCCTAACAGTTCCTGAGCAGCTTTGCTGCTTTCTTCTTTTCCCCACCTTTAAGAGTCCACATGCCCCAGGGTTTTGTTCCTGAAACTGTTCTCTGTCCATATCAACTCCCTAGGTGACCTCATTTCTTTCAGTAACTTTCTATAACTTACTGACTCCTGAGTTTGAGCTATGAAGCCCTGTTTGGGAGATTGAGTCTAATTTTTAGAGATGTGTCGAGCTTGACATTTAACATAAACTCCATCCCATATCTGACCAGCGACTCGCTGTTCTATGGTGTTTGTGTTTTGCAGGAGAAGCCCTTCCGTTGAGGTGGACACCCACAGCCAAAATACTACATCCTCTGAGGGAGCCAATCATACCCTGCTGATCCACAGCCCCGTAGAACTCAAAAGAGGCTGGAGGAGGCAGAAGCAGCACCTCTTCTTATACAGCGATGTGTTGCTTATATCTAATACCAAGTGCGTATACATGGCATGCTCTCCCGAGGATCATAAAATTGCACATTCGCTAACCCTTATTGTAGGAAAATATGACAGTGTCTCTCTTGCCTGGGGCTTGCAGACAGATGATAAAAATAAGAGGGGGAAATTACAGATTGTGATGAGTGCTTCTGATACAAGGGAGATAGGGTACCGTGTAGAAGATGGGACCATCTTAGGGAGGGGTTGTGCAGGAGAACCTCTCAAGGCGGCAGCCTCTAAACTGGACCTGTGGGGTGAGCAGCAGCCACCATCCCCAGCCAAGGTGCATGAGTCTCCTAGGCATCTAGGCCCAAGTGGGTGCGGCTCAGTCCCCTGGAGGGAGGAGTTCAGGGAAGGCCAGTGTGACTGGAGCCTAAAGCAGGGGGCGTGACATTAGATGTGATATGGTAGTCAGGTCACAGAGGGTCTCCACAGGCCTGGAAGGGGTTGAAATACTATGCTGAAGGGTATTTAACTAGGATAGGAGCCATATCTAGTGTATATTTTTAGCAGAATGTTCTAACTATTGGAAGATGATGGGCTTTTGGGTAAGCAAGAGTGGAAGCAGGGAGACTAGTTAGAGGAGGCAACAGTCCTGATGAACAGGAACAAAGGCTCCATCGTGGGGTTGACAGTGAAAATGAAAGATGAGGCCAGACAGACCTGGAATATATGTTGGAGACAGAACCAACTGGGTGCACTTTGCTCTCAACCCTGAATACAAATGCAACTAATACCATAGACTTGGTGGCTTAAACAACAGAAATTTATTTTCTGATAGTTCTGGAGGCTGGAGGTCCAAGATCAGGCACCAGCGTAGGGAAGTTCTAATGAGAGCTCTCTTCCTGGCTTGCAGATGGCTGTCCTCTCACTGTATGTTCACATGGCATTTCCTCAGTGCATGGATGTGGGGAGAGTGGAAGAAAGCTCTCTCCCTCCTCTAACAAGCCCACCCATCCTACTGGATTAGCATCTTAGCCTCATGACCTCATAAGCCTTAATTACACCCTAAAAGCTCCATCTCCAAATATAGTCGTGTTGGCAGTGAGGGCGTCAGGGTGTGAAGGTGTTGGCAGGGAGCGGGGGGAACACAATTCTTCCATTGCAATAACTAGCAGGACTGAGTGCCGCCAACCTTGCACACATTTTCTCCACAATTTTTAGAAAACTACCTACAAGATCATTCCCATAATACATTTAGGTATAGTCATGATCATTAATATGAAAGAAAAATTGTTTTTTTTTATTCCAGAAAGAAACAACAAAAAAGAAATAGCCTTCTGTGATAACAAACGTACTTCTTCCCTGTCGTGCCTCATCTTTTTAGATGGAGGACCGTGTTATGCCCTGAATCAGTCTGTTCCAATTAATAATCTGAGTTTAGCACCCAGTTTTTCCACTTGCCGTAAGAAGGGGTGGAGGGACTGAATGAAGTTTCCTTTTACCTCAGCTCACCTTCAGACTTCAGGTGAAAACTCACTCATCTTTAGACTGATGCTACAGAAATCAACACAAATGGAATAAACAGCTGATTGCTACCTATGTAGTTGGTCAGAATAAGTAAATTTTAGCTTGTATGTAATAATAAGGGGGATTAAAATGTTTATTTCTTCACAAAGAAATTATATTTCTCCAGTTGTGTGGGATGTTAATATTCAGTGAAAATTGTTTTGAGGTTTTTGTCCTTTCTTTTTCATACTGCATACACTAGAAAATTCTGTTCTCAAGAATTAAACTCAGATGAAACCTTCAATATCACTTTTGATATTTATTAGAATGCTTAATAAGTTATTTTTCAAATAAAATGATTACCTCTGTTGTTTAGAACAGGATCTGCTTTGTAAATACTAAGATATTAATACTAGTAGAGGTCCATGAGGAATTTACAAATGGGAAGGGACTGTACGTAGCTCACACCGTCTTTAGACATCACTATCCTCATGTTTAGTTATTGAAGAATACAGAAACAATGAAAAAATGAATTTTATTTAGGTCAAAAGATGACGATTACTATTAATTTACCAGTGAAATGACAGATACTTACAGAATACACCACAATCCCTTCTCCTAAGCATCTAAGGGGACACCCCTGTGTAAAGAGAAATCTCCCTAGACTCCTATAAATTCCACAAACCATTGGGGCTTACTCCCTGGTATAAAGGTTGAGGTAAAGGAAAGGAGAGGGGTATCCATAGTAAGGGACACACGATAGAAATTAAAACTGCAGCCCTCCTCTCCCTTCTTCTCGAGTTAGTTTACATTAGCTTTGTTCTTTCTGACCTCTACTGAGAAAATCTCATTGAGTTGTGACTGAGTGTGAAGAAACACAATGAGACCCTAGGAGAATCACTGTAGTATAAAGCTTTGTTGTGATACAGTTTAAACATTTCCAAGCTAGCGTCTAGCTCTGTTGGTATAATATCATGAGATACATCATCTCACTCCACAAATAAAAGAACAATCCCATCAGAAAGCCTGGTGGCTCTGTGGGAAGAGGTGGGGCTGAGGACAGGCAAGAGGAGGAGGCTTCTTCAGGGACCTACAGGTCAACACCCATGGAGGCCAAGTGGTTACGAGCACAGGCTCATGAGTCAGGTTGTCTGAGTTCAAACCCTGTTTCTGCTGCTTTTGGCAATTCACTTAACCTCCCTGTGAGTTTCCTCCTCTGTAAAATGGGGCTAAAAAAGACTGCCTGGTGTGGTTGTTTGACAATTAAAGGAAATAGTGTTTATAAAATATTTACAACAGTGCTTGGCATATGGTAAGTGCTCAATGTTATAGGAGAGTGGAAACCATGCTCTGGACTTTTGGATAACTCCTAGGTTTGGTTTCAAGGGAGTGGATAATTTTGGCACTTCATTTCACTAAGAAGAGAATTACTGAAATGACTTTTGCAAGGTCAGTGTATTGGGAAGTTTCTGCACAGTACTTTGGGTGTCAATACACATGGATATCTACATCAGAAAAAAAAAATCTATAAAATCCAGCAGATATGTGTCTATCTTCCCCATTGGCCATATATTTTTTGCTTCATAATATCTTTAGAATTACTATGTAGAAAAAGAATTTTATCTGATAATTGTGTTTCATAGAAATCTTAAAATACACAGACATAGGGTAAAACTGTTGAAATTAAGTGTAGAAAAAAGCCACCTTGAATTATAAGGTATGTTTCCATATATATATATATATTCATAGTGCCCACTGAATCTAGATTATCCTTCAAGTGGGCTTCCTGCAAAATTATTTTCATTTCATAAATCCCACTGAAGAGTTGTAGCTTTAACTGTTCCATGAATCAGTAGAGTCACAGGGATTTCTGCACGTGAGGTGTCTTTGATCTCATTCTACCTTTAGTGTTTCTACATGTGGTTCTGGCTAGTGGGGAGTTCCAGAGCAGTGTGCCCAAGTCCCCTAGGCATCTTTCATAGGACTTGTAAAGATCTAAATCCTAGGCCCACCTAAGTGTTCAATTTGTGAATTAACCAAAAGATATGGTAGTTTCCATATCAGAAGTCAAAAGAGAATCAGCAGAAACTGTCAGAAAGCAGTTGCACTGGTGACAATCACCTTCTGACTCCCCAGAGATAAATGGGAAGTATGTCTATCACTTACACATGAGACACCCTAGCCACTGGTCTGAGACTGACTGACTGAGTTTTCAGTTGGGGTTCAGCCTGTATGCTAACAGTTTTTCAGTTTTAGCTATAATCAAAGAGAAAATTGTATGAACAACATCTTAAGAAAGGAAACTTAAAATAACCTATACTAAAAAATCTTTTTAAAAATTAAGGTTGAAAATGTATTTTAAATCTCTCTAATCCCAGCTTTTATTTTGCCTGTCTCTGCTAGGAAAAAGACTGTATAATTATTTTTACAAACCATGTACCATGTATCTTTGTTCAGCCCCTCAATACTTTTTGAAGTAGGCAAGATGTGAATGTATAATAAATTATAATTACAAAAATACATATATAATATATAGTGTCATAAATAACAAATATAAGAATGAGTTAATGGTTCTCTAAAAAAAGCTCTAAAATATAAACGATGGTCCATACTCAACACTCAACATTCAGAAAATGCCTATTTCCTGCCATCGAGGAAGTGTTTTCAGGGCCTTCCTGGACCAGCCTCTGCTCAGCACACACTTTGAAAAGGTCTATCAAACTACTCGCTATGCTGTGCACACAGAGTAACAGAGATGAAGGAGACATGCTTTGCCCTGGAGCAGTGAGAACTAGCATCCTTAGCATGAACACAGCTTCTCCCATTACATTTAAGAAACAGACTAACAGAAGTGTTGTTTGGTTCTTTCCAGGTATAAAAAGAACTTGAAGGTAAAAAATGAAATACCACTGAGCACCATGTGGACTGCCAACTGTACAGACAAAGTTGGCGAAGCCAACATTGGTGCCAGGAAGGCCTTTGTCCTAGGCTGGCCCACGGTGAACTTTGTGGCCACCTTCAGGTAAGACCTACAGCTTGGTCCTGTATTTGTAAGGGTTAAAAAAGGAAAACATTTAAATCTGATCCTATATCACGCCAGTGACTCACCTTTTGACAGCCCATGACACTTGTATGCCTTGTACTTTCCCCAAAAACGGTTTTTATGTGCAAATACGTGCATATTGATCATAAATAGTGGGAACTACTGGAATAACTTCCTTTGGTTTTGACCAGCGGTTTTTCAATGGGCCATGTGAGCTTGGGAAGTTGCATCTTCATGTGTTCATGGTGTTCGTGTATCGGGAAGGAGGAGCATGAGAGCAAGACCCTAGGAACCCGCTCCAACTTCCTGCCCCCTAATCTCAAGGGAGTATCTGTGTCTTTAAATCACTAGAATATCTTTCTTGAGCAAGTACAATTACATTTGAAAAACTGACTTTATATTCCCAAATTAATTCCCTTAAAAACAGGATTTAATTAGACACATAACATTCATCATTTCATCAAATACTAGGTCGCCTAAATTGCTGTGTACAGGTTATCTTATTTGGTGTCTGCAGAGGGGTGACAGTCTAAAATAAAGGTATGATTTCATGGAGTACAGGTCAGTTTTCCAAGACGCATCCTTAGGCTGGAGTGAGGATGGGGAATGTGGACATCCTAGGTCGACACTGCTGGGTTCCCAGGGGTCATGCAACACTTATGCCTGCCCTTCGGGAACAACCACACCTCAAGTCTCATTCTTATGCACACTGAGTGTTCATCACAGGCACTCAACACTCCTCTTTCTCGTCCCCCCCACCCCACTCCACCAAAATCTCTGGCACCATCACAAAGACAGGACAACGAAAATGTTGCCAAGTTGTTAATTTATACTCTATTCTAGAATGCAGCTGTTGACTTCAGGAACATTTTCAAAGCTTTTTGGGAAGAAACATGTATTTGTGTCATTCTCTACATGTCTACTTTCCATGACTTACTTCTCGAAAGATTATCAGCTCCTATGGCTTAACATCTTTTCCATGTTGCAAGTGAAAGGAAGCAGTTTCAACTGGGAATATTCAAAGATTATGATAAGGGAGGGTCCAAGATTCTTGTTTTCTAGTGAGGGGGGAATGCGAAAGGCAGGTTCACACGTGTCATACTGGCTAAAAATCTGTGTAAGAACATATACGGCATGTATGACAATGCCTGGCACCTAGCGCTTTTGCCATTGGCTGTTTTGCTCTCCCGCAGACTGCCATGAGTAATTAGAAGGTGTGTCATGTACATATGTCGGTTGCGGAGATAAGTGGGCATTTCCACTTCCTGATTAAAACACGTCCTGAAATGGTGATGGAGGGGGCAGGAGCAGCGTTGCGGACAGGAAAATAAAATGTGGCAGCCCCTGGAGAACATATATATTCTGGGTATATACCCAAAGGAAATGAAAACACACATCCACACAAAAATTTATACACACATGCTCACAGAAGCATTATCCACAATAGCCAAATAAACAAGCCTAAGTGTTTATCAGCTGATGAATGTATAAACAAAATGTGGTCCAGGGCCTGAGGGTGGGGGGATTGGGAGTGACTGCTTAATGGACACTGGGTTTGCTTTTGGGTGACGAAAATGCTCCAGAACCAGATAGTGGTGAGGGTTGCACGATACTGTTAATGTACTGAAGGTCACTCATGGTCAATTTTATGTTATGTGAAATTTACTACAATAAATAAAAGCTAGTAAGTGATAAGTCCACACATGAATGAGACTTAAAACATTTTCAGCTTTGGATAGTAAATGCTGCACAAACTTTAGCAGACAAACTACTACTCTTTAATAACTTAGCAGTAGGTAGACTGATCTCGATCAGAGGATCACAGTACTGAAAAACGTGTTTTCTAGAAACTAATTTAATGTATTACAATCTGCTATACGCTATACATATAAAGGAATAAAATACTGTAGGGTTTTTTCCCTAAAAAGATACTCTTGTTTCTGGGACAAGACAGTTCCATCCAAATGCCAGTTCCTAAGTATGATGTAATCTGAATAATAATGTTCTTTATACCTGAATCGCACTTCCAGCTGCAAGAACACTCTGAGGTATAATTAACCCTTCTTCAGTTCTGAAAACTGAAGCTCAGAGTGGTTAAGCGACTTGCCCGTGATGACACAGCTTGCATCACACAGCTGCAATCAAGTGTTTAGATTCCAAACCAATTTCTCTTAAGATCTACTTGCGATCGCTGTAATACTGCTTGAAAAAGAGCAGAGTCCATCCATCAAAAGCCCAGTTATGAGGAAGGTACAACTTACACATGCATACACATCGGTTAACAACTGGCTGCTGATATTTTTATCTGGAATGGCACTTGATATGTTAGTACAAGTCTTAATATGTTAGTGTAAGTATTTCATGTAATTTTTTTCTCCCACTTTTTAATATTACAGTTTTTCCGAACTAAAGGAAAAATGGCGCTCTTTCCTTCAAAGGTATTTTGTATACATATCTTAAATCTTTAATCCATGATAGAAGAATACAAATCTCTTCAAGGCAGTGCCCCCAAACTTTTCTCCCTCTCTTTGGTAGGAATTGTTAGACTACCCTCTTGTGTAGATTTATCATGGCTCCTACTGCAAATACTGTTCTCTCATTTACATGTATGTTCTGCTTATTTTTGAGGAAGTTCTGATGATCACTCTCATCTTTCCCTTTTCTCCATCCTTATGGCCGGAGCTAACATTATTCTCAAAACATATATTAAATTTCCATAAGTGCAGGTTACTGACTGTACTGAATGATTCTCAACGCAACTGCTACTTCCTACCCTTGAACCCAGGAAGGCACTGGGCCTGCCAATCTAGGCAGGAAAGCTTTGAGGACTGGATCTGCTGCCCACATCTCACATGACAAAGGAGACCTGTTATTTTCTGGGTCATATCTTATTTTCCGGAAACATTTTTGCATATTTTCTTCCAACCCCTAATTTGATTTTGTTGAGTCTATCTATATGCTTTGAGAATAAAAAAGACTATTTAAAATATTAGCAACACAGATTGATTTGAAAATAAGCTAATAGCTAATTCGTCTACTCTGTTTTGGGTTATTACTGAATTTTATTAGGTACATCAAGTTAGCCAAAGAGAAGGACCAGCCAAAAAACATTCCCCTCAAAATCTTCACTGAGGACATCAAGAACTGTGCCTGTGTAAGTGTTTTTAAGATCAAACAAGAAATTCCAAGTTCTTGGCTTAGCAAAATGAAACTGATAGAGATATACAGGAGAGAGAAAGAGAGAGAGAGAGAGAGATGGGATGGGTGGGAGGGAGGGAGAATGAAAGAGAGTGGAAAGAGAGAGGGAGTATTTAGAAAGTACTATGTGGGAACATGTATTTTCCTATAAAAATGTGTGTCTTCACACACACACACAAGGGTGAGTCAGAAATGATCTGCACTCTGGCTGTAGAATTTAACTTTCAGAAAAGACAAATACATCATTTTTCGATGTAATCTCCTCGCTTTTCAACACACTTTGTCCATCTGTCAACAAGCTTTCATATTCCCTCATTAAAAATGTTCAAATGCACTGCTGTCTTCACTTCTTCATCAGAAGTGAATCTGGCTCCTTCTTGATGGCTAACACTTGTGTGACCTTCCTTGAACTCCTCTATCCATTCATACACACTTCGTCACAACAAAACACTTTCTCCATACTGCGCACAAAGTCTTCGATAAATATCGGCACCGGGTACACCCTCAGAGCACAAAAAACAAATCACTGCACGCTGCTCTTCTTTTGTGCAGATCACAAGTGGGGCATCCATTTTTGCTTGCACTGAAGTTACAAATGAACTGATGTAACACGTTCACACCTCCATACCAGTGACTGCGGAGACAGTAGCCTTGAACAGAAAGCGCTGATAAGACAGTACAGCCAACAGAAGTTTTAATATAACCGGAGTGCGGATAATTTTTGACTCTCCCTCATAAAAAGTGAATCCTAGGCAATATGAAGCAAGAGGAATCCACGACAGCTACACTGTTTAAGCATGGAAAGAATACTGACCGTTAAGTGTCCATAATATTTCTCTGGATTCTTCTAATAACGACTTTAGTGGTTCACTGTAATAAAGTAATTTTCATAAGCAGGTATTTCCTATCGAAATTAAACATTTTTTCTTCTAATTGTTGCTACTTACATACATTGTGGTTTGGATTGTTTCCACAGTTTTCTTTTTTTCCTGTGATGTTTTTATTTGGAATAATTGCAAACTTACAGAAAAGCTACAAAAATAAAAACAGTGCAAAGAATACTCCATATACCCTTGACCTAGATTCATCTATTTATGAACACTTTGTTCCATTTGCTTTATCATTTCTCCCTCCCTCTCTCTCTCTCTCTCTGTAGGTGTATGTGTCTAACTATTTTTGAGGGTCATACATACACCATGGCCCTTTATGCTTAAATACTGAGGTATCTCCTAAGAATGAGGATCTTCTCTCATATAACCACCACACAGTTATGACCTTTACTAAATTTAACATTGATGTAATACTTTAATCAACGATTCATGTTCCCATTTTGTCAGCTGACCTCAGTGCTGTCCCCTTTCCAGTACAGGATCAAGGGGATGGTGTTGCTTTTAGTCATGTCAAATGCAGAAAACTTCTGAAAGGTCTTTCATTCTGAAGAATGTCAGGATCGAATTGAGCTGAAAGGGATGACACTCTGAAATTACCAGCATATTTCTACCTGATTTTGTTTCCGCTGTTGGAGAAAAAAAAAAGTCACACCATTAGCCCCAGTTATCTGTATATCATTTAATTTCTGAACGTGTACTGTAGTAGCCAAAACATTTACAGTGACAAGATATTCTGGGTACTTTTTATGACATTCTGTTCTGCTCTAGTTTACAGTAGCTCTAGATCACACAAAATAGTATTTGCAGACAGAAGAAGAGGTAGTTTAAGACAGTTATTTCCTGGCCAACAGCAAAAGCCATGCAAATATTCTGATCTGTTTCTGAGCACCAGATAAACGCAATGGTTGAGGGAGATGAGACGAGAGAGTTCTCCTGTAGCAAAGCCCACTCTTTATCTCCGCCAGCTTTGATTTGTGGCAGCGGGTTACACTCAGAATTTTTCACAGAAAATCACCTTGAAATTTTAAAAAATCAACTTTATATATAATTTACACAAAATAAACATTTCTGATGTTTTTCATTCCTGAAGATCCAAGTTTCCCTCTGGTACTACCTCATTTCATCCTGAGGAAATTGTCCTTAGCTTTTCTTGTACAGATCTGGTGCTAACAGATTTTCTTAGTTTCTTTTATCTAAAAATGTCTTTACTTTGGGAGACTTCCCTGGCAGCCAAGTGGTTAAGACGTTGCCTTCCAATGCAAGGGGTGCAGGTTCAATCCCTGGTCAGGGAGATAAGATCCCACGTGCCTCAGGGTCAAAAAAAAAACAAAAAACATAAGACAGAAGCAATATCATAATAAAGTCAATAAAGACTTTTTAAAAAGTCTATCTCACCTTAACTCTTGAAGGCTATTTTTGCTGGCTATAGAATTTTGTTTGCAAATGTTTTCCTCTCAGCACTTTAAAGATGTTCCATTGTCTTTTAGTCTCTGTGTTTTCTGATGAGTATTCTGTGCTCAAACATTAATCCCCTGTATGTGATTTGTCATTTTTCTTTGGCTGCTTTCAAGATTTTTTCTTTAATTTTCGTTTTTAGCAGCGTGGCGATGAAGTTTCAAAGCATGGTCTTTTTTGAATCTGCCTGTTTGGCATTTTCTGAACTTCTTGAATTTGTAAATTTATGTCTTTCACCAAGTTTGCAAAATTTTAATCATTATTACCTCATATTAATTTTCTATAAATTGTCTTCCTATTTTTTTGGAGCAGTTTCTTACTGTGATGTGTGGTAGAGCTATTATAAATACCCTATTCACGGGCAGAGTTCGGAATGGAACTGGAATCTTTAAAATTTTCAATCTCATTTCCTAGATTCATTGATTTTATTTAATTGACTCAACAGATTTTTTTTAATTAATTAATTAATTTGTTTGTTTTTGGCTGCATTGGGTCTTTGTTGCTGTGCACGAGGGCTTTCTCTAGTTGCAGCGAGAGGCGACTACTCTTCATTGCAGTGCGCGGGCTTCTCATTGCGGTGGCTTCTCTTGTTGCAGAGCACAGGCTCTAGGCGTGCAGGCTTCAGTAGCTGTGGCACACGGGCGGAGCAGTTGTCACTCTCGGGCTCTAGAGCGCAGCCTCAGTAGTTGTGGCACACGGGCTTGGTTGCTCCTCGGAATGAGGGATCTTCCCTGACCAGGGATCGAACCTGCGTCCCCTGCATTGTCAGTTGGATTCTTAACCACTGTGCCACCAGGGAAGTCCTCAACAGATTTCAATCATGAAAATCTTAGTAACCATGATACCTGACACAGAGAAAGTACTAAATAGTAGTTTTTTTAGAAATATATTTTATAGCCAGCTCTTATTCTAATTTTACTAATTTACTTTACTATGTAATTGCAAAGCAATAAAACCACACTATAAAAACACAACTCAGGAAGAGAGAAGAGGGTCCAGATCCTTCTTTTTAAACTATCCTTCCTCTATTATAGACACAGCCTTAAGGTGCTGAAGACCAGCCCATGTGCCCTCTCAGAATTCTGTCTTTCTCTTTCTTACTTAAGCTTCTATATTTTGTGTGCCACAAATCCTTTAAGAGAAATATCTGTTTTACTGAAATGCTTTCTCCTAGCTAGCTTCATGTTATATAAAGAAATGGAAATCAACTATAATTAGGGGTTTGTGTTCTACATGCGCTTTACATTGTCATTACCTGAAAACAAGCTTTGCCTTTAGAATATGGATAAATAATTTGACAATAGTTATTTACTCACCTGTTTAAAACTTATTTATAGCAATTTTTCTTGCTTCTTGCAGTCTGTAACTATAACAGTAACAAATTCAGACACAGTGAATGATGTTATCAACATGACACTTTCAAAGCTAGGAATAACTGTAAGTACCTGAAAGTTATTTTTAGTTAAAAACCAACTTTGATTTTTGAGATTCGTGTGTATGTGTGTGTGTGTGTGTGTGTGTGTAATGTACCTACCATCATAAGACAGCTGATTATTACAGATATGTAAGTCATTTTTTGTCCCCTAAATTTAGAAGTTGAAGGCAGCAAAGCTATATTATTAGCCTATGCATGTTATTCTTGTATTCTCATTTTAAATTTTGTGTGAGTTGAAAGTCACAGCATAATGAAATCGGGCTATAATTTTAGAGTGCTAATGAAAACATGTGCTTTTTATTGTCTATATTATATATATAGACAATAAAATCTTATAAGATTCTAAACATCTCCTCCTCTCTAGGACTGTTCTTTCTGTATCTTCATTCCTGATTCCTCTAGTCCCATCCCTGTTTATCCTGATTGCCACCTGAGGACTCAATCTCAGCATCAGAAATCCTAAATGATATGTTTTGTTGTAAATTTGACATAAAGACCACCTGGCTAGACACTACATCCCCTTGATGCAGGTCCTGAGAACTAGATGGCTAATGCCACCTGTGAACTGGTAAAGAAGAGAAGTTCTGAGTAAGACCATGGATCTGGGGGCATCTGTGTACACATCACTTTCATCTTGTTTTGCTTTCAAGTGTCTGTTCCTTTTTTTTTTTTTGATATTTTGATTATTTTATTTGTTAAAGCTCTTTATTGGAATATAATTGCTTTACACTCTTGTACCAGTTTTTGAGGTACACCAAAGTCAACCAGCTGTATTTATACACATATCCCCATATTCCCTCCCTCCCGCGACTCCCTCTCCTTTATGTTTTGATAGGACTGTTATGGCTTGTAAGAATTTTTTGGTGAAAGAGATGGCTATGGGGATGAGGGTGCATAGGGGAAAAGAGAGGGAGAGGGACATTCAGATGGACAGAATTGAAAAAAGCACTTGTAAAGCACGGCTCCTTATATAAAATTTATATATACAAATATGAATATATATATATATATATATATATACACATAAATGTGAAAATGTCTTGCTATTGTGAAATGACATAATTAAAATGTTTGTATTTAAGTTTTGTCTGACTCAGTGGTGTAATAAAGCCCCTTAAAAACTCAGGGCAGCCAGAATTTGATATAAGAAAGCGTTGATTCTGTAAAGATCGAATTTAATAATACATTATAAATAAAATTGAATTTATATGCACTGGGTGAAGTACCCCTCTGCATTGATTTCTAACCTATTTGATACGTATGTCCTGAATAAGAATTAACTCTTACAAGAGAGTGGTTTTAGGGATAAGGCTGGGGAGACTCATTAATGTTAGAGCTCATTTTATTTCATTTTTGTAATTTTCCTTTGCTTAAAGTGATCAATCTCACTAGATAAGAAAAAATTTCTATTTTAATGAAGAATTGGGGTTATTTGCCTATATGTGTATGCCTGATTTAAGGGATCCCAACACAGTTTTTTCAATCTTTACCTTAAAAGAAAAGATTTTTTATTAGCTTTCACTTCTTATTTGCAATACAATTTTGAGCAGGTTTAGCTGTGTGTGTGTGTGTGTGTGTGTGTGTGTGTGTGTGTGTGTGTGTGTGACTGCTTCCACTACCTGGGACCTTGCCTCCTTCATGGCAAGGCCATGGTTTTTAATCAGAAGTCAAGGGCAAGCATAGTACCTATCACCAACAACTCTATTTCAAACATTTTTTTGCTTTATCCTCTCCTGGAGGACTCTTTAATTCAGCATTTTTTATAATTTAGGCTTGTTTCAAATGGGATATCCAATATTCCTAGGCAGTGATTGTTTTCTGCATCTGACACTCTCTAGGCTACAGTCCTTGTCCCTTCTCTCCCTTGAATGGCACTCATCTACATCAGAGCCAGTGGGCTGACTTGATTCTGCCATCTACTCAAAGCCTCTTGGGCATCTGTCTCCTTTTGCTCATGGTTGCTGAGCTTATGATGCCTTTCAAGTTGTACTTTGCTCAGGAATGGTCATGGCAGAGTGTGTGGCTCTCTGCACAACATGCTTATCTGGGCTGGGATATTCGAAGCCAAAAGCCAACATTCTCCAAGGAATCTAGAGACAGCAGAAAGCAGGACTCCTGAGATTAGACTTCTCCTCCACAGCGAAGGGGCATTACTGCGATTTTTTTTATGCCATGGGCCGCCCACAAAGTGAGGGGCTAATTGCACTGTGGTACCATAGATCCCCACCCTTTACCAAAAAGGACAAGAATCTCAGAAGGTCCATTGGAGGCTGCGAAAGAGACAGGAGATCCTGAAATCAGCATTGTTAACTCAAAAATTGTAGCCACCCCCATGCACCACATAGCATTTATACTGGCCCAAATTCTTTCTCTTTGGAAGTATAAAAGTGCTAAGGAAATGGGTTCTTCAAGTACCTACTGGGAAGATTTGCTGTGACACACAGTTCTTTTTGTCTCCAAGGGCTCTGAGAAAGATTACCAGCTGTGGGCCAGTTCTGGTAAGAAAGAGGCCTCATACCCACTCATCGGTAAGTGTCAGGGAAAACCCAAGATGGGCTTGATTGGGTTCAAAACTGTAACTCTAAAGTCTCAAAGCAATAGCTGATCAGTCTTGAACTTAAATACCCTTAAAAATGAAAATCTCATGCAATATTTACTCATACATTTATTAACTAATTCCAAGCACTTACTCTATCCTGAGCACTAATAACATCTCTTCATTCAGCAACTTACGGTCTAGCTGGGGAGAGAAATGGGAATTTTTCTTCTTTACTTTTTTCACTTGACAAACAGACTTGTCTTGAAAACATTGATTTACCTCCCTACGTACTTACTTACTTAGGTATGAAAGCAACACAAACTGGAATTTCTTTTTCTCATACATTACTTTTCTTTTCTTAAGCTCTTTATTGGAATATAATTGCTTCACACTGTTGTGCCAGTTTTTGCTGTACAACAAAGTGAATCAGCTGTATTTATACATATATCCCCATAGCCTCTCCCTCCTGCGACTCCTTCCCACCTTCCCTATACTTTTCATATTCCAGTCTTGAAGTCCTCTGATCCATTTCCTAACTACTAAGCAGTCTCTATTTTGTGAGACTCTTCTAAAATCCAGCCATGCCTCTGTACCCGAGTACATTTATTTAATAATCTGCTCTGTGCCCAAAACTTTTCTCAGCATCATAAAGAGAATGAGATAATCACACTCAGATTCTTCAAGTCTTCACTGACTAAACCACCTGTACTTTGCTGTTTCTCAAGCTGTTTACCAGCATTGCTCTTGAGGTTTCTGATACGTAGATTCCATCTTTCCTACAATAGTTATTATATAATAGTTAGAAATAATAATAATATAATAATAGCTAAAAATAATCTAGCTTTTCTAAAGCTAGGAAAGACTTGCTTTTCTTAGATCAGCAAGTCTGTCAGTGTGGTCAGTGAAAAAAGGAGGGAATAAAACAAAGGAAAGGACAAAACCTGTAGCAGAACTTGCAATACAGTAACGGTGACAATGATTTCTGCTAGAAATCTTAGAGCATTCCCTCTTTTTTCTTTTTTTAATCTCTTCAATAATCCTGTGAGGCTTTTACTCTTTCAAGTGACCTGAAGAACATTTTCAAGTGATCTAGAAAATCTAATCAACTGAGCTTTTTCTATGATATGTATATTCCCAGTCTCAGAAATACATGGAGTCACCAAGCACCAAGCTGAGGACAAACTCCCCTCACCTATTTCATGTGTTTTTCTTGTTTAATGTTGACATTTTTGTAAAAGTCCACCAGCAATAAGGTGAAAAAAATCGAATACTTAAATATATTTATTTTAATGAAATGCATTCATTTAAACAAAACCATGTAAATGACAATCTTTAGGCTTAGAACAGCTTCACGCACCGTGGCTGGCTCTAAGGACTCCTAAGAGCCTGGCCTTCATGATGCTACCTCAGCAGTCACCCTGAATGCATTTCCTAACCTGCTCTCAACTCACAGTTACGGATTAGCTCCTGGTTATGCTGGTGATTTGGTTGTATTTTATTGCTGTCATGGAAGCTTCTTTTGCTTTAAAGGATGGAAGTCACTGTGATTCTTGCTCTGAACAGAACGCTGACATTGCACTTATGTTAGATGAAAAGCAAAAGCAAGAGCTCCCCAAGTTACATTCAATAATAAATCAGAAACAAAAGAAAAGGAACTTTCCTTCTATTCTTAAAAAATGAAATCCACGTCACAACACAGGGTCTTTGGGCATTCTATGGAGAGGAAGCAATGTAAAGCATGAAAGAGCAAAACAAATCCCTTGGCAGGCACCTCCTGAGGATTTCTGGTGTGGTTTTCCACTCTGTAAACACTGGTTTGCACTTTGCTTCCGGGTTTCCACCACCGCGCAGCCTTGCCTCTGATCACTGCCTCGCAGGAACCCCCCCCACGGAGGGAAGGCAGCAATGGGAGGGAAACATAAAGGCAAACCACCCCGCTGCTCTGGAATAGCTCTGGCTGTTGAACTGACAAAAGGAAATGAAAAATCTGTGTGTTAAACTGACATGTGTGAGAGAACAGTGATCAGAGCAATTCTTAACGTATATAGTCCAATCATTTTAAAAATATTAAGCACCAATGTTTATTCATATATTTACTTTGCTCCTTATCAGTCTATGTGAGGGTGAGCATTTCAAAGGAAGAACATAAGGCTTGCCTGAGATGTACAATCTAGTGAGTGTCAAGGCAGAAACTAGAAGGCCTTCAATATTCTCAGATGGAAACACAACAAAAGTCAACATTGTGCAATGCAGGGATGGATATATACATTCCAAACCAAGCAAGGTGTCTCAAAACATTCTTCTCTTTACTATTTAAACTCATTTGCT
The DNA here is from genome assembly GCF_030028045.1 of Hippopotamus amphibius kiboko. Lineage (NCBI taxonomy): Eukaryota > Metazoa > Chordata > Mammalia > Artiodactyla > Hippopotamidae > Hippopotamus > Hippopotamus amphibius. Next base: position 75,074,522 of record NC_080198.1, on the reverse strand, counting down.
TGGGCACCTGCTTTTTGCCGGGTGTCCCCCATGACAGTGCACATCCTACTCAGAAAGTACAGCCTTCTCTACCCAGAAGCCCCAGAAGAACAGCAGCCACACCAGTGTGGGGCACTTGCTCACGGTAAGGTAGGTTTGACTGTACCCATCATATCAGCCTGAATCTATATGTAGATTTTTCTCCACATAGGGCATGAACATCCCTATGGAATTAAAATGAGCCATCTTCCAGCTACTGTGCTCCTGCAGCGGGGATCGGAGGACTCCACCTCTCCTTCTGCCCTCCAGGAGGCCTTCCCACTGCAGCAGGAGTCCCAAGAGATCCAAGGCCGGTTTATCCTGAAACCCAAGCACACAGCCAGGAACCAAGCCAGGAATCAGCAGGGGAAAGGTGAGCCCCTTCCTTTCCTGTAAGTGTCTTCCCTTGGCTCTTGTCTCTCCTGCTGTAAACAAACTCATGACATACAGCCGATTCTCCATGTGGGGTTAAGGGAACCATATAGGCAGGCCCCAATACCCACAGAATCAAGCTCAGAGAAACACCAAAGGTCTGAAATCAAGATCCAACTCACTTCCAGGAAGGTTTTGGCTTTTGGTTTTTTGGTTTTGTTTTGTTTTTTAATTCCTCCAGGTACACATCTCCCTTCTCTGTATCCCCAGAGCACTGCCTACATATAATTACATCTGTACACATCTGTGTGTCTTATTAGAGTATGAGCTTCTTATGGCCTGGGAACACATTTTCCCCATGTTGTGTCTAGCATCTCGTGCCTTCACAGGAGGTGGTTAGATGACTGTATGGCTTAGAAAAGACTTCAAATCTATTCTGGACTTAGGCTGAAGTGGCTCTGGGGGTTCTGGTTAGAATTGAACTCTTAATTCTACCCCCACAGCAGTCTCATTTCCACGTTTGCTTCAGACCCAGGTTGCGATTGGAACTGAACGTTTATGGCTGGGGTTTTTAAAAATCTTCCCTCTTGCAATTTTCTCCCCCTACCATTCCAATATTGTCCCACTGATATTTCTTTCTCTGAATAAAATGTTCTTCATTAATCTGGGAAGTACTGGGGCCAGAATAGAATTCCTACTTAAAGTATTTTTATTGTTATGATTGTTATTCTGTAAGCAAAAAGTTTCAAAAATTATATATTTTTTTAATATTCAAACCCTAATCTGAGCATCAGGAAACACTAAACTACATCTTGCCAAGACTGTGTAAGAAAGATGAGGTTGTAAGGTTAGCTTGTTTACTAGTCTCCATATTTTTCATGGCTATGGCATATATTTTTATTGGTCACAGAGGCAACATGAACTTTAATGTACATTATGAGAGGTCCAACTAAGCCTGAAAGTATCTTTGAGAAAGTATAGGACTCAATGTCTATTTTGCTTTCTGTCTATGCTCATAGAGTAGCTGGATATATAGCTTTATAGCAAGGGATAGAGCACTCTTCTTAGGAGTATTCTTATTAAAGCTGAACAGTGAATGAATACAGTTGGAATACATGAGTACATTTGGATAGCTTTAAAAATAATACAGTCAGGTTAAGAATAGGGAAACCAGGTTGCATAAAACAACTCAACCTATCTAAACATGTATCTTAAACTTCTGTACATGTTAAGGTAGAAAAATCTCCTCCTGGATTTAAGAATGTATTTGCTTTCTTCATTCTCTCCTTTTAAAATGATGGAGGTATACATGCCAGGGCAGGAAGAGCCTAAGGTGGACTGGTGGCATTCGTTCATGAGTGCACATCTGCAGGCTGCAAAATCAGCTGAAGAATGGGGGTGGGGTCTGCTTTGCAGGGAGGAGACTGATGTCTAGGCTGCCTTAGGCTCTCTGGGGGCGGGGGGGGGGGGGGGGGAGAATTACCTCTGCTAAGGCTGCTATGAGCCATGTCTTGTGTTGAGTAGTACATTACATTATGTAGTTCAATGAAGTGTAGGTAGCATCATTTATGTTAAATTTGAGCAAACCAAAGCTCAAAGAGTTTAAAGTAACTTATCCAACTAGCTGGCAGAACAGGAGCCTTCTGGTTCTCTCATCCAGAACCAGAAGTGTTCCGTCCACATGAGTGGACATGGTGATGCACTCACTATGTCTCAGGAAAGCCAAGTGGATGGGTGTTTAAGGATATTTGGTAAAATGTTGCTCATCTGTTTATTTTCCTACAACTTGGCACCTCTGTTGACTTTTTTAGTTGGTTATTTCAGCAGGTTTTTTAAGTAAATGTTAAACAGGTTACTTAAGCAAATATCCAGAAAATACTCACAGTTAGGCAGTAGAAATGTTGAACTCAGCTTTTCATTGATGATCACTTTTTCTTTAAAAGCCTGTCTTCAGCTTTCCTTTGACAGGGGCCTGGGTAGCTGGGTAGGGTGTTACAGGAAGATGGCCACCTGGCATCTTACCATATAGCCAGCATTTAATGACTACTTCCCAAGGACCCTGACTGCAGAAAGTCATCTATAGAGCTGCCAGAGGGTTGTGGCCACCCAGAAGAGAGGTCCAGAAGCTGGCTGAGAAGTGGGGTCAGGCAGGATGTGTCATGACAGGCAGATCCTTTTGACGGGAGAAAGTTGACCATGGTTGGGTACTCAGCCAAACAGGAAATCTAAGAGTGGGAAGAAACCTACTACAAAAGTAAATGATTACCAAACTCTGCTTGATTTGAATACCAAATCTTTTTAGCTTTTAAAATGAGATCTGACACCTGAATCCACTGATAACACTTAACATCAGGAAATGTGTATAATACAGGTTAAGTGCCTCAGGACACAGTTAAGAGGCAGTAGATAGCACTGTCTGGGGAATCCTGTCACTGGGAGAATCAGTCCTGAGTCTAATCAAGCCTCTAAGTTTAAATACTGGGTTGCAGGATACGTTGAAGAAGAACACATGAACACCACAAGGATGCAAGTAGCCAATTTCAGAATGTGGGAAATTCTGTACAACAAATGACTCAGTTTTGCTCTCTTCCGGCCACTGCAATGAATATGCTGTAAAATGTAAACCGTGGAAATCAGGTTAAATAAACTACACTGCTATTCGTAATAATCTCACTTCTTCCTTAGATGCAGGCCAAAAGACAGTCAAGAAGAGTTCTGCCAAAAACTGGGCCTTCTGGCGGAGCTTCAGGACTCGCCGGGACAGCCAGGGCCCAGCCCCACCGCCCACAAAGCCAAAACCGCTCTTCGGAGTTTCTCTGGAGGATGTGTGCGATGATGGCAGCCTGCCCACCCCAATCCGAGTAGGTCTCATTTTGGGCTTCTGCAGCCCTCCTGAGGAGGGGAGCTCTGAGAGATCAAGTGTTCTCATCCAAATCCACCCTCAAATGGAGACGTCATTAGACAGCCCCTGGCTCTGACTGAGAAGTTTTGTTAACACTATTTCAAAGAATAGGATCTGATTTAGGTAGCGCAGAGTCATAAGGCAAATACAACATGGAAAAGATGTTCTTGGCCATTCCACTGGTTTCAGCAAAGACCCACCTGCACCTGGTCAGATCAACTGTAACGGGCTCTGTGCATATGAATCTCTGAAAACCCACCTCATCCTCATAGTCTCATCTCCTTCCTTGAACTCCATACAAGTCTCAAGTCTCCTTCAGCTGAGTCTACTCCACCTTACCACTCAAAACATCTCACAGAGATTTCATTTGTAATTCACATGCTTAAGCATAAAGATATCCTCTGGCAAATACGAATCATTTAATCCTGACAGAATGTGTCAAATGAAAGTCACAGAGTTTGGCCTCTGTTATCTCAAAGTAGTGTATTGAATTGTCAGTGTTAACATCTGTTCACGATCCACTATCCCTCCAAGCACTGTCCTAGATGCAGGGATTCTTACGCTATCTATGAAGAAATTTATCACGCTATTAATAGGTACATGCTAGCTCCTACCCCAGTCCTTGCACCTTTCACAGCAAATTTGGGGCTAACTATGATAATTACCATCCCCACTTCATAAATGAAAAATAAAAAAGCCTCAATAAAGTATGTGCTGTGCCCATAGTCACACAGCAGATGAGTAGCATACCAGAGTTCAGAGTGCTTGGATTACCTGACTCCAACATCTGTTATCTCTCTACCCTGTAAGTACAGGACCTGAAGACACAGCAAAAGGAAATGAAAGACTGATGGGAAGGGAATGTGATCAGAGAAGGAGGAGAAGGGTTTTGAGCCTGTTTTAAGAGAGGGGAGGAAATACCGGAAGTAGAAATGGGGTGTACAGTCACGGAAAAAAGAAAAAACAAATGGGAAATGAGTATGGAAAAAGATTTCTACACTTAGGAAGGAGCATCTATATTAGGTAATACTGAGAAAGGAACAGTGGAGGAGGAGAGGATGATTCTACTAACGCCTCAAAGCAGAGAAGTTTGACTTAGTGTAAATTTACTAAAAAGGAAAATCTGATTAAGCAAGTGTGTCAAATGTTTCAGTGTATGAATGTAAAATGGATTGTTGGGTAGAAAATATATTTAGAGACACTGAAAAAAAATTTCAAATTGACTCCAGTCCTTGCAGCTCTAGCACTGTACCCTCATACACCTCAGCTCTGTCAAAAAGGGGGCAAGCCTGTGCTCTGAGCTTGTAGATATGAAATGCTGCACAGTTTTCTTTTTGTTTCTCTATAGGATATACTTTACTTTATCAATCAAAAAGGGCCACTCACAGAAGGCATCTTCAGAAAACCAGGCAGTATAAAATCATGCAGAGCCCTACAGGAGAAGATAAACTCTGGGGACAAAGTGAACTTGGATGAGGAATCCGTTCTTGTGGCAGCATCCGTCTTCAAGGTAGGGAAATTTCTAGCATTATCCACATAGAGTAACTCTGAAGCTATATGACTGGTGCTGTATCATGACTGCCCAAGAACCCTAACAGGCGTAATATAAAAACACTTCACTCACCTCACCGGTTAGAATGGGGATCATCAGAAAATCTAAAAACAGTAGATGGTGGAGAGGGTGTGGAGAGAAGGGAATGCTCTTGAACTGTTGGTGGGAATGTAAATTAATACAGCCACTATGGAGAACAGTTGGGAGGTTCCTTGCAAAACTAAAAATAGAGTTCCATATGACCCAGCAATCCCACTACTGGGCATATACCCAGAGGGCACCATAATTCAAAAAGACACATGCACTCCAATGTTCACTGCAGCACTATTTTCAATAGCCAGGACATGGAAGCAACCTAAATGTCCATCAACAGATGAATGGGTAAAAAAGATGTGGTACATAAATACAATGGACTATTACGCAGCTGTAAAAAGCAACAAAACGGGGACATTTGTAGAGACATGGATGGACCTAGAAACTGTCATACAGAGTGAAATGAGTCAGAAAGAGAAAAACAAATATCGTATATTAACATATATATGCGGAATATAGAAAAATGGTACAAATCAACCGGTTTGCAAGGCAAAAATAGAGACACAGATGTAGAGAACAAACATATGGACACCAAGTGGGGAGGGTTGGGGGGAATGAACTGGGAGATTGGGACTGCCATATATACATTACTAAGAAAAAAAATACCAAATTGTACACTCTAAATATATGCAGTTTATTGTATGTTAACTATGTCTCAATAAAAGTTCTTAAAAAAAAAAAAAACTCCACCAAGTCAGAATTGGAGGAAGCTACTTTGGGTGTTAAAAGCCCCACATGTTAGATATACTTTCCTTTTTCATCACACAACACCCTCCCCCATTTACTCCTGAACACTCTATGCAAAAGAATAAAAACAATAACTTTCAAAACACACACTTATACACACAGAGTGTTTACCAAAACAAGCTTCCTGCTTGTAATGACTTCCTCGCCACTAATGAAGGCAAAGTTCATAGTAAAGAAAATTCATATTAAGCTTTTGGAAACAGTTACAGAAGTTTACCACAGTAAGTAAACATTTGCCTTACCATAAATCAAAAAATGCTCAGTGAGGCCACTGAAATCGCTGACCATTTCATCTTCCTTCCCCTGTCTCTCAATGCCTTTTACTTTAAAGTTAGTGTAGGGATGACTCCACCCTTTGTTCCTCCTTTTTCCTCCTTGTACCACCTTTGGCATCCTTTGTTAATACTTGTTATGTTTAACCCACCACCTGCGGCGGTTATAGTTACATGGTAACCAGCTCCTACCCACGTGCCTTTTCCTATAAATCTGACTTTTAAAGTGGGTGCAGCAGTCAAAATCAGTTTGGAATTCTGAAAATTCAATAGATTCATACAAAAATAGATTGAGTTTGAAATGATACAGCTGAATTACAAGTGTCTAGTTACATTCTACTTGTTAGTAGCTCTGAACAAAAATATGTTAATGTAGTAATGACTGTAAACAGGTTATTAAAATTATCTTAGGAACTCAGTAACATGTGGTCTTTCCCTGTCCCCTATTACTGTTCGGTCATAATTCAATTATATGATAAAGAGCGACAGTTTAGAAATGACTTAGAGTTGACTGCTAACTACACTCGCACCATAATAATACACACTAGGTAGGCAAACAGCAAGCTAAGTGTTGCCCTCTGTAAGGTACACACATGGAACTGACTTGATTTTCTAGCAAGAGTTAGTAGGCTCTTACCTATTTCCGTGTTATAAGCACAGACTAGCAAGAGGGTGGCTACTCATGGGTACGGTTCTTAGAGATTCCCAAAGTTTTCTCTTCCTAAAGTTGACGGACCTTGGTGGAGGATCAGACTTTGCAACCTTGACCTTGATGATACCACGTGTCAAACTAACCAGAGAGTTGGCCTCAATCAGAAATGAATATATCATGCATACTGCACCGAGTTTGCCATTAAACTTTCTGTAAACAGAGGTCCAACAGCAGATACCCTTGGCATATTCTGCATGGGTCATGTTCTGGCTTAATGACACTCAGCCCCACCAGTGGACTCTGCAGCACAGGGTCCAGGAAAGAGAGGAGACACACACTCCAAGTGCATGCAGTTTGGTACACATGAGGCAAAGGCCCTGCTGCACCCTCCCAGACTCCCAGAACCAGCCAAAGCTGGAGTGCTGCTTCTCTCCAAAGACACTGGGGTCACTCCGTAGGAAACAGTGAAGAACTTAAAGACCGTGAGTGGGTATTGTATACCAATAACACAGTGAAGGTTTGAGAGAACTGAGACTTTGTCCGTTGTCTTCACTGCTCTATCCCCAGTACTCAGCAGAGTGTCTGGCACCAAGAGTAGCTCAATAAGTATCAGAACAAGTGGACAGTTACTGGATTATAATCATGATAGTTGCCTAGAAGCACTTCCTGGACAAACTACTACTAAGAGAAGTCGGGCTATATATTAAGATCAGTGGAAGCAAGGTGTGCCTTTGAAACTAGCAAGGCAATGCAATAATTTCCCCTCAGTCTTGCACAGAAGATTACAACTTCATAAATTTTAATGGGCCCAATTCTATGATATTAAGACTTGTTCCTCAGCCCTCTAAAGGGACAAATTTTCCAGGCCTCCACTTGGGAAACTTACATTTGCATATCACTAGCCTGATACTCAGAGGCCTGAAGCTGCTATATATCTAAATTTTTAATTTCCTTTTTTTAGGAGGATGTGTTCCATTCAAGGAGGTGTAAGAGGTAACATGTAGTTACCCACTGGGGATTTGGATATATTTCAACACCTGCTGCTTAGAAGTCTGCAGAACAAACTTTTATATAGTTATAAAAAAAAGGAAGACTGAAACTATTATTAGAGTAGTTTTTTCCCAAGGAGCACACATACCTCAAGTCAGAAAGCCCAGTTCTCTCTTAATATGCAAGAGCATGTGGGAGTGTGTTTTTTGGTTATTTTTTTGTTTCAGAACTTCTCTTGCTTGAATTAAGAGCAAGCACTGTGTCTAAAGTAAACAAGCAAAATGGGTATGTGCATTTCTTTTCAAAAAACTAATACGATTTAGGATGAGCTATCACCAGACCTTGTCAGTTTGTGCTGCTGTGCTAACATGTACACAAAGAGTAAGTTCCAGGGTCTTAGAAGGGGCTTTAGCTTCACTCTCTCTACAGCCCAGACTCTACTTTTATGCTTCTAATTTCAGTTGCAGAAAATCCAAGCAATGCTTCTGGATGTGCAAGTCTATGGAGAATCAGAGCCAAGCTCTGTGTGGATCACAGTTTGTGTAGTTGTGAAGGAAATGGGCATTGAACTCAATTTTGCAACTAAATGTTTTCTCTGTAATTTCTCCAACATATTTAACTTAAGACTAATATATATTTTTTTGCCCACGTAAGGATTTTCTTCGAAATATCCAAGGAAGTATATTTTCGGCCAGTCTCTATGATAAATGGCTTGGTGTTATTGACCAGGGGAACGAGGAGGAGAAAATAGCTGCAGCCCAGAGGTAATGATGCAATAATTACTCAACCCTGTTCACACCTCAAAAATGCAACCAACATACTCTCAGGAAAATCTTAGCTTATAGTTTACAGCTTTGTCCACTAAAATAATGACCAATGTCAAAGGGTTCCACTTGATCCTAACCATGGCAGCCAGTATAAAAAATAGACACATGCCTTACTGCTGATATTGAATTCGTGTTTTTCTCCTAATCTTATTAATATGGAATCCTTGACCATTTTATACCTTCTAAATACATGAAACTGCTGGAGATGAAATCCACTGGTCTAAAAAGAGATGCTAAAGGACCAATCTGCCAGGGGTATATGATTTTAACTTTGTCAAACACATAAGTAACCAGAGGAGTTCTTATCTGGATCAGGAATTAAATTCAATGAAACATTTTTGTATGCATTCACGCCTGCAACTCTGTGAGAGTGGAATGTGTACATAGTATACAAAGAAGTCCTCTATTTTCTGTCTTTGTATTTCCACTTCCTAAGCAAAATGACTTGTTTTATTTAGAAGTGCATTCTTCTGCCTTTAGTCTTTTAGGCCAGCTGCCAAGAGCTAATGTAGTTCTCTTGCAATACCTTTTTGGAGTGTTACGCAACATTGAGCAGAATTCCTCATCCAATCAGATGACAGCTCACAATTTATCAGTGTGTATAGCCCCAAGCATTCTTTGCCCACCTCATTCTGGCAGCTCAGCATTAGAAAACGACTTCAGAAAAAAGGTAATAAGATCTCTCATTTTTATGCCTTATGGGAAGGGGTCCCCGCTTTGAACCTGAAGTTTGTGGTATTAACTCTGATGGACCAGTTTTTTAAAGTGCACATTTTAATTACACTCCCCTGGAGTGGCAGAGTCCTTCTCTGGTGGGATATGGGAAGGTGGGCTATTAAGCGGGAAGCTGAGAGCAGTTGAGTCACTTCTCCTTTTCCATCTAGGAGACCCAAACAATAGAAAGATGAGAGTAGGATGATATGATAGAAAAGAATCTGGGCTTTGAAGTCTGAGAGCCAAGGTTCAACTCTCAGCCTAATCACTGAACGATGTGTAAACTTGGGCAAAGTTTCCAAGCCATGGTTTCATCATTACATAGTGATGCCAACACCTTGCGGCTCCGGTCACTGCTGGCACATCCTAGGTGGCTCGGGCAACGTGAGCACCTGTGGCTCCACACATGCTGGCCTCCCGCTGGCTCGTTCAGAAAAATACTTGGCTGCTATTTCACCTCCGCTACAGGATGAAGAAACTAGTAAAAGATTTCAGAACATCCTAACAGAGCCACAACATGCCTAATAGGATCAGAGCTCTTCCCCCAAGCTTACCCAGAGCAAGCATGAGGCAAGGCAATGCAGTTAGACAAGCAGACATGTTTTCTCTCCAGCTGCTTCCTTCTTTCACAAAAAACCACTGAAATCTCTGCTTCCCATATTTCAGATATTTCTTAACTGAAGTAAACCACACAAGTTTTTCTGTATTGGATACTTTATAAATTTTAATAAGATGTTATATATAAATTATATCTCAATAAAACTGGAAAAATTTTAAATAAAAATAAATAAAATTTAATAAGAGAATATACACCTTGGCCCCAAACATTCTATGTGGGTTACTTGAAAATTATCCTAGTATTAAAGACGTAACCATCATTACAAAAATGTTCGCTATTTAAACTAGCCCACAAATTATAACTTTAGCCCACTGATGGAAAGAATTTTAAAATCTGTGCCCAAAGTCCTCTTGAAAGTATTGGTTATTTCTTAGAGAAAACTGGTTTATAAATATGTATGTGTGTGTGTGTGTATATATATATATATATTTTTTTTTTTTAATCAAGTCTGAATTTCTCTCAGGATTATTTTGCTTTTTTGTTAGAGCCAAGATTCATATATGAAGTGTGATTTACCACTATGCCATATGTAAAATAATACCTTGTTTTTGGCCCTTTTGTGTAACAGATTTCTTTTGTACAATTTCTCATTGAAAACTGCCTCAAGATATTTGGAGAAGATATCACTTCCCTCTTTGAAGAGAGCTCAATGAGTTGTGATAGTAGTGATATCACTGACAGCCGTGAGAAGGCTGCAGGTACTGTGAATAATTTAACTGGCCTTGATGAGAAAGACAGCAAGGCTGCCAGGGGTCATGGCAGATCCTTAGACTGTGCTGTCCTGGAGCCTAAAGCACATCCCAAGGGCAACGATTTCCATGTGCTCCAGGTCAGGTGAGGTTTCACACTGTTGTGAGAGCAAAGAAAGGATGAGACAGATCTAACTGCAAGAAGTTGCAAGCACAGCATTAGGAGACATCACGGTATAATACAGCATTTGGTTTTTCAAACAAAACTTTAAATGGGACTGATATATGTATCACATGTGCTCTGGTTGAAACCAGAGTGAGAGGCCCAGAGCACTGCTTGGTTTATTCCCCTCTCTCTCCTTTTTCTGGTCAGTGGTTCCTGACGTACCACAGGTACCCCGTGTCTTTGAAATAGGTTGAAAAGAACCAGCATCACTGAGAGAAAAAGGACTTGACTTCACGTCAAACAGCCTTTCCAGACTATAACCTCATGTGCCTCTATTTACCAGCTGCGTTAACTTCAGCCAGTTATTCTAGCTCAGTTTCAGTTTCTTCGTCTCTAAAATGTGAATAAAAATAATGTCTAAATCTTAGGATTATTGAAAAGATTAAATAAAACAATGGATGTAAAATAAATTTGTAAAAAAGCAATTAATGGGGCCAGTAGACGTTTCCGTGAGATCAGAGCTCGTTCTAACTGAGCCTAGCTAATCACAGCTAACGGATAGCAGTCCATTTTATGCGGCAGCATTTAGATTCAGAACCTGAGGACATGTGTCATGAGTTCCTTCATATTTTTCACATTTCTTGGTTTTATGACATTTACCTCACTGCTTTGAGGAAACCGTTAGGAAAAGCCATTTAATCAGGCATTGAGATGAGCCTAATATCAGAGAAGATGCTTATACTTAGATAACTGTTTGTTTTTCATTTCATCAGTGACAACAGAACAACCTCTTGAATCCAAGCCAGTGAGAGAGAGAGTGATTTACAAAAAGGCACAACTGCAGGATGATGCCAAGACCCCGCCTAGCATGGGTCCACCCAGCGGCCTGTCTACAATTTTCAAAGTCACTGAAGATTAGGATTCCCCATAATCACACCTGACCCTTCCTTTTTGTGTATTTCCTATAATACCTCATTTGAATTTTATTAAAGGCTTTTTCTGCATCTATTGAGATGATCATATGGTTTTTATCCCTCAGCTTGTTAATATGTATCACATTGATTGATTTGCATATAGTGAAGAATCCTTGCATTCCAGGGTATTCATGGAATACTTGCATTCATGGTATATGATCTTTTTAATGTGCTCTTGGATTCTGTTTGCTCGTATTTTTTTGAGGATTTTTACATCTATATTCATCAGTGATATTGGCCTGAAATTTTCTTTTTTGGGTGACATCTTTTTCTGGTGTTGGTATCAGGGCGATGGTGGCCTCGTAGAATGAGTTTGGGAGTGTTCCTCCTTCTACTATATTCTGGAAGAGTTTGAGAAGCATAGGTGTTAGCTCTTCTCTAAATGTTTGATAGAATTCACCTGTGAAGCCATCTGGCCCTGGACTTTTGTTTCTTGGGAGATTTTTAATCACCATCTCAATTTCAGTGCTTGTCATTGGTCTGTTCATATATTCTATTTCTTCCTGGTTCAGTCTTGCCCCCAAATAGTCAAAGCAATCTTGAGAAGGAAAGATGGAGCCAGAGGAATCAGGCTCCCTGACTTCAAACGGTACTAAAGGCTACAGTGATCAAGACAGTATGGTACTGGCACAAAAATAGAAACATAGATCAATGAACAGAATAGAGAGCCCACAGGTAAACCCACGCACATATGAGCACCAAAGGAGGCAAGAATATACAATGGAGAAAAGACAGCCTCTTCAATAAGTGGAGCTGGGAAAATTGGACAGCTACATGTAAAAGAATGAAATTAGAACACTTCCTAACACCATACACAAAAATAAACTCAAAATGGATTAACGACCTAAATGTAAGGCCAGACACTATAAAACTCTTAGAGGAAAACACAGGCAGAACACTCTATGACATACATCAAAGCAAGATCCTTTTTGATCCACCTCCTAGAATAATGGAAATAAAATAAAAAATAAACAAATCGGACCTAATGAAACTTAGGTACCATTTGCACAGCAAAAGAAACCATAAACAAGACAAGAAGGGATTTCTTAGGTGGCGCAGTGGTTAAGAATCCGCCTGCCAACACAGGGGACACGGGTTCAATCCCTGCCCCAGGAAGATACCACACGCTGCAGAGCAACTAAGGCCATGCGCCAAAAAAACAAAAACTAAAAACAAACACAAGACAAGAAGACAGCGCTCAGAATGGGAGAAAATATTTGCCAACAAAGCAACGGACAAAGGATTAATCTCCAAAATATACAAGCAGCTCATGCAGCTCAATATCAAAAAAAGCAAATAACCCAATCCAAAAATGGGCAGGAAACCTAAATAGATATTTCTCCAAAGAAGACATGCAGATGGCTAACGAACACATGAAAAGATGCTCAACATCACTCATCATCAGAGGAATGCAAGTCAAAACCACAATGAGGTATCACCTCACACCGGTCAGAATGGCCATCATCACAAAATCTAAAAACAGCAAATGATGGAGAGGATACAGAGAAAAGGGAACCCTCCTGCACTGTTGGTGGGAATGTAAGTTGGTACAGCCACTATGGAGAACAGTATGGAGGTTCCTTAAAAAACTAAAAATAGAACTACCATATGAGCCAGCAATCCCACTCTTGGGCATATACCCTGAGAAAACCATAATCCAAAAAGAAACATGTACCACAGTGTTCACTGCAGCACTATTTACAATAGTCAGGACATGGAAGCAACCTAAATGCCCACCAACAGATGAATGGATAAAGAAGATGTGGCACACATATACAATGAAATATTACTCAGCCCTAAAAAGGAATGAAACTGATTTATTTGTAGTGAGGTGGATGGACCTAGAGTCTGTCATACAGAGCGAAGTAAGCCAGAAAGAGAAAAACAAATACTGTGTGCTAACTCATATATATGGAATCTAAAAAAATGGTACTGATGAACCCAGTGACAGGGAAAGAATAAAGATGCAGATGTAGAGAACGGATTTGAGGACACGGGGTGGGGGGTGAAGGGGAAGTTGGGACGAAGTGAGAGAGTAGCATTGACATATATACACTACCAAATGTAAAATAGATAGCTAGGGGAAAGCTGCTGCATAGCACAGGGAGATCAACTGGATGATGGGTGACGACTTAGAGGGCTGGGATAGGAAGGGTTGGGAAGGAGTCACGGGAGGGAGGGGATATGGGAGCATGTGTATAAATACAGTTGATTCACTTTGTTGTACAGCAAAAACTGGCACAACAAGGTAAAGCAAGTATATTCCAATAAAGAGCTTAAAAGAAATATCTCTTTGAGAACTCTTTTCACGAAACATGTGCATGAGTTTGTTCAGTCTGGATTAAATCCTCAGATCCTGTCCAGAAATACATGAATTTCCTGGCAGAAGGATATACATGAGGCACCTTAAACCAAGAAAACACTGTAGATCACTGAATGAAAGTTAAGACCTTACAAGGTCGCAGCTCATCCCATTTGAGTTTTCTTTGTCTTGATCCCATGTATGCATAGTTGAGAAAATCTTCCCACAAAATATCTCCTCTATCTTCTATTCCTGCCATATTATGTTTTTTGTATTTTACTGTACATTTTTATATTAATAAAAGTGGGTTAGACAACCATTTTATTTGCTTATGATTCATATTAACACTGGTGGTGGCTCATCTGGCAGTCTGGGTCTCAACTAAGATCACTTACGCACCCTGCAGTCAGCTGGCAGCTCACCTGGAGCTGACTTACATGTCTGCTGGTTCCTGTTGGCTCTGGGTCGACCCCCATTGTCTTCAACAAGCTAGCCAGTCTTCTTCACATGGTGGAAGAAGAGTTCCCAACAGCACGAGAGGCTTTTCAAGAGTCAATGTAGGAGAGGACTCCACAAAAGACCACAAAGACAATGAGTTATTCATTATTTACTGAGGGCTATTCCTGTAATCTACCAGACATGAAAATCATAACTCGACAGCATTACTACCACACACCTCCCTTTATTCATCCACTTTCAACCCTCCGTTCTTCAGAACAGCACTTCCCAAGGGGTGTTAGGAAGTGTGGTAGAAAATACCTCTGAAACAATAATTGATTTTTTTTCCTCAGATATTTCTTGCCTCTACCCTTCTCCCCGTCTTAAGCTGTCTTAAGAGACAGCTAGAACATTTCCTCAGGGAACAGAAGTTACAGAAGAATATGAGGGGAAAAGAGCTCTTTGTTGCTTATCAGTTTTGAAAATTTATTTCAAACAAAACAAAACAATTCATGGCACAGAGTAAAGATTTAGGTGGAAACCTCATGGGAAAAGCCCAAAACCATTCGATGTACGGAACATGTGACCCATTTCCTGAACAGAAACCAAGAGGAATCAGGAAGCCCTCACAGAACAACTAAATGACATGTCTAAGAAAGATGGGGTGTTGTACATTCATGCAGAATCTCTTGTACCTCAACATGGAACACATCAGTGAAGTTATTCCCATCAATCTGAGAATGGTATGGAAGGAACAAAGCCACTGGAATTGAATGACACGTCTCAGCAACAGTTGTACAGACCAATTCCCTGGGACCAGATAGGAATTAGGACATCTCAGCAGATGCCCAGCATACACAGATGACACAGAGGATAAGTTACATGTCGTCTCCCCACTCCATAACCTCCTAACTCCTTGGCACTAGAAGACTCCAGCACATGGACACACTCATGGAGAAAACAGATCTTGAATTTCTGCCAATCTGGGAACAAAGGATTAAACCAGAAATCAAATGAGTTATTTAAAAGTATGGAACAGTACATATCTTACATATATCAGTTTGTAGACTGAGATTAGTACCAATACATGCTGAATACTTGATCCACGCATGGTTTTCCTAGAAGGGGTTCCATGATCACATAGGTTTGGGAAATGCTGTATTTTCTTTTCAGAAATCAAAATGCCCATTAACATATTAATGTCTTAGAGAAGACCCACAGTACAGAAAACACAGTATTTTCCACATTTATTTGACCTGGGAGATCCTTTGGGAGGAACCCTATTAATGAATGAATTAATAAATGAATATATTAATAAACTTTGCTCTACATTTATCTTCTTAGGTCATAGAAGATCCTCCACAATGCAACCTGCTCCAGTAATCAGTTTTCTCTTCACTATTTCCCAGTGTAGAACCTTTTCTTTAGCTAGGTCAGACACTCCACTGTTTCCCGAACAAGATACACTCATGTTTCTACGTACAATTATCAACTACCCTTGGTCTCTACATATCCACAAACTAGGTAGCCACTTGGGTTCTACTCTCCTAGAAATTTCACAAAGCTGTCCTTGACCATTCCAGCTCAAATTAATTGTTTTTTTTTAATAATGCACGAGCATTTGATTTTATTAGACATTGGCTCATATGCTGCTTTGCAACATCAGGAATTATGCTGGTATGTTTATACATAGCTCAACAAATCCAAATTCCTGTGGTAAATGGTTATACCTTGTGTTAGTTTTATATTACCTTTAACGCCTGGCTAAATGTGTACTAAAAAAAATGTCTGAATTTGTGAGCTTTTCTAAGAATATAGAAATTTTACATAGATTGGTAATGACTGCAAATTTTAAACCTGAAGAGGTAGAACACAGCACAAATGGAATTTCAGTGGGTGGCAATAAGACATCAGTTTGACTAAAGTGTTTTAGATATAGTCATATCTTCACAGTCTACTATTCACAGGTTCTGGGATATACTAGTTTTATTCATCTTGCAACAAATGGGATATTGGTGTGATGTATTTGGGAATAATTACATGCTTGTGTGAAATTTCTTTTAAATAGCAACAATTCCATAATAAAAGGGGCAAAAAACATAGTTGGGCAGTGCAACTGTGAGTTTTTGAGCCAATAAAGATATACAAAAGTCCCTCAAGTTTGAAAAGAAGAAATAATAGGAGGTAAAGAAAAGCTGAAAATAACTAATTTGTCAATTGTAACTCATAGAGGAGATTCTTGCCATGTGGAAATGGTCAATAAATGTTTTTCCCCCTCAGGATGCTCAAGTATAATGTATCATTGAGAAAGTCAATTTATTAAATTTTAGAAAATTTAGGAACTGATAAACTATAAAAGGACCCAGTTGTCTGATCCAGAATGTACAAAAGGCAATTAAGACTTTCTGATATTGGTCTTTACCAGCTGGTAAGATCTGTATAATCATCAATCAACCTGCATTTAATGATGTAATTAAGATGAAACATTTTCAAAAGTACAGCAAAGATACTGAGGATGAAAATCTTATTTTATTTCAGAAACAAAGCTATTCATAGGCTACCTTTATGAGAAAACTAATCCTCTTTATGGTAATTAATTACTATGATATACTGAATGGAAAAATATATATAATATTTATAATACATATATTCAACTTTTATTCCACAAAAGCAACATGTAAGAATTGGGGGGATGGAGTATATAGTTGTACAAAAAGCCATCTTTTTTCAGAAAGGATTGGGCAATGCCTTTCATATTTCTCCATCATTCCTCCCATGCTAGCCAAATGAGCCAGTAGGTACTCTAAAGATCTGTAGTGAATGGTGACTGTATTTTCCACTTTTATGCTTTACATGTCCACAGCATAACTGGTGCTAGGAAGACAACTGATTTCTTTTTGGCCTTGGGTCTAAATGTCAGTATTCATTTGGTTGGCTAAGTCTTTCCAAAGAATGAAATCATTCCTTTGTCATGTAAAAGAAACTACTAGAAAACAAAATTGTCAAAGGAGGAGTTATAGTTTCCTAAAATGGGAAAAGAGAAACTACTTTGTGACAGTGGGAGTTTTTCCGAAATGCAGAGGTATAAAACGAGTTGGAAAAGTAAAATAAAACAAAACGATACTGACTTCAGGATAACGGATACCTCTGTGGATGGAAGGAAGAGAATGGGATATAGGAAAGGTGAAAAAGAGACTTCAAGCATATGTATATTATTTTATTGCTTAAAAGATTTTTAAATGCTAACATTTTGCCGTATGTTTCCATTTTTTTAAGAAATAGAATGTTAATAGGTAATTTTGTTACATAAATACCGGCAACACTCTAATGCATGCGCGCGCGCACACACACACACACACACATATACATTTTTATATATAACATAAAACTTTATCCAATGAATAAATAAAACAGAAATTTTTATCATTCAGCAACTTTATTCTTTTCCTTAACATATGTTTTTGTGATTTCTGTATACTGATACATGCAGGCCCAATTCACTCAGTCTAGTTGCTGTATAGTAGTATTCCATGATAAGAATCATGCATTAATCTACGTACGTATTGGACTGGCCAAAAAGTTCATTCGGGTTTTCCCATGAGATGTTACTTTTGGGCCAACCCAATATATCTATCTTGCTCAAACTTTCTAGAGCCTTGACTAGTTTACTAGCTTTCAAAGGAATAGATTTTCAAAATTATCTCCATTAATGTTTTTCCTAGATTAATGTGTTTTTATAATTTCATTGCTTCAACCTTCTTACTCTTCTTTTGATTTCTTCATCTAGCTTCTTAGATTAAATGCTAGCTCATTTACTTATAATAAATACATTTAAGACTATTCATAACTTCTAGGTACTGCTTTAGCTACATCTCATAAATTTTTTATTTTTATTTTTTTAGTAATTTAGTTTTTTTAATCATCAGTTAATACATTTTATAATTTCTTTGTGAATTTTTTTAATCCATTCATTGTTTAGGCTTTTTATTTTTTCAGGGTTTCCATTACTATTTATAATACTTCATTTCTAATTTAATTACATAGTGATCAGATGATATGTGAATCACTGTGATTCTTTATGACTGAAAGTATACAGTAAATTTTATACATTTAAAATGTTGAATGCATTCTCTGTTGGGTTCTCTTTTGGATACAGAGACATATACGTTCAAAATCATGCTATATGTGTTATTCAAATCCTCTGTTATATATTCTCCAAATAAGTAGTTTCTAAGAGAGGTGTTAAATTCTGCCATTATGATAATGAGTTTGTCAACTTTATTTTGTAATTCTGAGTTTCTGTAGGTTTTGTGTGTGTGTGTGTGTGTGTGTTTTACAGCTTGTCTACGTTAAGTATACATAAATTTATAATTTTTATACTCTTTTCATACATATTCTTTATTCATGTTAATGCTTTTGCTTCATCTTGTATTTTGAGCGATACTGTTATACCAGCTCTTTTTTGGTCCATATAGCCTGGCATATCTCTTTTTCTTTTTTTCTTTTTAAATGTTCTGTTTTAGGGTAGTAGGTATGCATGGGTGTAGCAATGTGTGTATGTGTGTGTCAGTGTCTCCTATAAAGAGCATATAACTGATCTTTTTATATGCAAGCTAATAATTTGATTTTTAATTTAATCAGAATCATGTACTCCATTTACATTTACTGTCACTATAATGTATTTGGAGTTACACTCACCATTTTATTCCATGGTTTACGTTCATCAGCAATTTCTCACAGCTTCATTTCTCCTCCTTTCCTAACTTTTCTTGGATTGGTAAACTGTAGACTAGTGTTTTCCCTATTGATTTTTATTTATACACATTAAAATTTCTCAGGCATTATCTCTTTGAATATGCTGCTATAATATTCCTCTATTTTGCTAGAATCCCATTAAAATTTTACAAAACAAGGATTCTTGAAGAACACCATATCTCAACAACTTTTTCAATTTTTTTCTTTATGCTGCATCCTGGGTATAATTCTTAGTTCTCTCTTCCAGTTTATTAAGTCTTTAACTTTGTTCATTCCAGAGTTTATACTTTCAGTTTTATGACTTTTTAAATGCTGATATAGTTTCTGGGGTTACTAATTGGATCTTTTTCCTATTCACATATATGATTTTATCTTTTTAAACAGAGGTCATTCCTTCCTTTTCCTCTCTGATCCTGGTACCAAGAAGTAGGATGCTTCTGTAGTAAATAACTAAAAATGTGGAAGGGGCTTTGCAACTGGGTAGTGAGTAGAGGCTAGAGTTTTTGAGATGCATATTAGGAAAAGCCTGAATTGCTGTGAAAGCAGTATTGCCTTCTGAACCTCACCAGAAAGATCTTTAACATCCATATTTCTACTAACATTCTGTTCATGATTATTTATGTATTCTCAAACTCTCCTCTTTTCTTTCTGAACCCTTGCTAGAATCTAGAGACAGTCTGTATCTTCTTCAAGAATACATAAATAATCATGAACAGAATGTTAGTAGAAACATAGACGGTAAAGGTCATTCTGGTGACGTCTCAGATGGAAATGAACATGTTACTGGAAACTGTAAGAAAAAAATAACCACGTTATAAAGGGCAAAAAATTTGGCTGATCTGGTCTTCTAGTGTTTTGTGGAAGACAGAACTTGCAAGCAGTAAAAATGAGTATTTAGTTCAGTGGCAGGATTTCCACTACTCTGTCTTCCAGATCACTGATCCATTCCTCTGTATCATTTAGTCTACTGTTGATTTCTTCTAGTGTATTTTTTCATTTCAGTTATTGTATTCTTCCTCTCTGGCTGGTTGTTCTTTATATTTTCTCTTTGCTAAAAACTTCTAACTTCTCACTCTGTGCATCCATTCATACTGTGGAAAACAGTATGGAAGTTTCTCAAAACCTCCAAAAACAGAACTACCACATGACCCAACAATTTCATTTCTGAGTATATATCTGAAAAGACCAAAAACTAATTTGAAAAGATACATGCACCCCAATGTCCATAGCAGCATTAATCACAATTGTCAAGACATGCAAGCACCTTAAGTGTCCATCAACAGATGAACGGAATGTACATATATACAATGGAATACTACTCAACCATAAAAAAGAATGAAATTTTGCCATTTGCAGCAACATGGATGGACTTGGGGGGCATTATGCTAAGTGAAATAAGTCAACAAAGACAAATACTACATGGTATCACTTACATGTGGAATCTAAAAAAATACAACAGACTAGTGAATAAAACAAAAAAGAAACTCACAGGTACAGAGAACAAACTAGTGGTTACAAGTAGGGACAGGACATGAGGGAATTAATAGGTACAAGCTATTAGGTATAAAATAAGCTACAAGAACATATTGTACAACACGGGAAATATGGTAAATATTTTATAATTATAAATGGAATATAATCTTTACAAATTGTGAATCACTAAATCATATACCTGTAACTTCTATAATATTATATAGCAACTATGCTTCAATTAAAAAATAAAATTTAGGGACTTCCCTGATGCTGCAGTGGTTAAGAATCCACCTGCCAATGCAGGGGACATGGGTTCGAGCCCTGGGACAGGAAGATCTCACATGCTGTGGAGCAACTAAGCCCATGCACCACAACTACTGAGCCCATGTGCTGCAGCTACTGAAGCCTGCATGCCTAGAGCCCATACTCTGCAACAAGAGAAGCCACCGCACTGAGGAGCCCCAGCACCACAATGAAGAGTAGCCCCTGCTTGCTACAAGTAGAGAAAGTCCTTTCAAAGCAACAAAGATCCAACACAAAAATAAAACATAAATTAAAAATAATTTCTTTAAATAAAATAAAATCTAAAAAAATGGGTATTTAGCTGAGGAGTTTGCTCAGCAAAAACGTTAAAGGAGCAGTGTGGTTCCTCCTGACTGCTTACAGTCAAATGCAAGAAGAGGGAGATGAACTAAAGAAAGAATTGTTAAGCAAAAAGGAACCATAACTTGAAGACTTAAAAAATTCTCAGTCTACCCATTTTATAAAAAATGAGAAAGCTTGTACTGAAGAAAACACGGAGGGTATGGCTAAACAACCATTTGAAAGGAAGATTAGCAGGGATTAGAATCACAAATTTATTCAGCTACCTCAGCAAAAACAAGGGATAGAGATGGGATTCTACTAGCAGAAACACTGCCAGTTAAGGAGACTGAGACAGGATGAAATGAAAGAAGGCTGTCAACCTTAGATTCTACAAGACAGGACCACAGAGCAATTTGGGTGCAAATGTACACTATTCTTTAAGAAAAGGGAAGCATTACTCCAAAGGCCATTCAGAGATCATTGGCACTGCCTCTTCAGCTTCGAAGGGTAGGGCCATCACCTTGGTTTCAACAGGCCAGCCAACCTCCAACTGAAGGCTTGGAGATGAGACCCCCACCCAGCAGAGAGCCACAGGACTGCCACCCCAGTGGGTCCAGAAGGTGGGGCATGGAGCCAAAGAGGATTATTCCCAAGCCTTAAAATCTAGTGGACTTTGCCTACTAGGTTTTGGACTTGCCCGGGACCTGTCACCCCATCCTTCTTTCCCATTTCTTTCTTCTGGAGTGGGGAATGTCTATGCCTGTCCCACCACTGTAGTTCACAAGCACATAAACTGTCTGGTATCACAGGTTCACAGCTGGAGAGGAATTTTTGTTTCAGGACAAACTGTACCTTGAGTCTCATCCATATCTCATTTAGATGATATTTAGATTAGACTGTGAACTTTAGACTTAAGAGTTGATGCTAGAATGAGTTAAGGCTTTGGGGGTTGTTGGGACAGAATGAACGTATTTTGCACATGATAAAGACATGAATTTGGAGTGGCTAGAGGCATATTTGAACTGAATTGTGTCGCCTCCCCAATTGTATATGTTGAAACCCTAATCCCCTATGTGACTGTATTAGAGATAGAGCCTTTAAGAAGATGATTAAGGTTAAATGAAGTCAGAAGGGTGGTAATCTGATACACTGGAACTGGTGTCCCTATGAAAGAGGAGACATCAGATTCCACACCCCCTCCCTCTCGACATATGAGGACAAAGTGAGAAGGGAGCCCTCTGCAAGCTAGGAAGAGAGCCCTCACCAGAAGCAGACCCTGCGAGCACCTTGATCTTGGACTTCCCAGCCTCCAGAACTGTGAGAAAATACATTTCTGTTGTTTAAGCCACCCAGTCTTTGGTATTACATTATGGCAGCCTGAGCAGACTAAGACAGCATTTTAAACAGACAAAGTCATTTTAAGACTGCTCATTTTTTTCATTTTTATCTGGAATGAATTCATCTTCTGAATGGTTATTTTTTTACTGTCTTCATATCTCCTATATTTTTAGTTTGATGGCTCCCCTTGAATAAACATTTTTAAAGCTCTTTTCCTGCCCTTGTCATTCTCATTTCAGGTTCTTCAGCTGCCCCCTATCTAGCCCCCTGAAGCTACCAGCCTAAAGAAAGACTTTTATATCAGTAGCACAGAGCTTCATCAGCACGAATACTGGGAATATCAGAGTCAGTCCCAGGGCTTCAAGGCTAGGTCTATTTCATGCCTTATAAATGGTTCCCTAGGCAGTTTTTCAGTGTTTTGGGCCGACTTTATTTATAACAACTTAGGATTTTCTGGTCTCTAGTTAGTAGATCAGAGCTATAGACTAGGTGGTCACAACTCCTGGACTGCACCCTTGCATCATTATATGACTGTATTAATCACGTCTTTATTTTCTGCATTCTGATGCTTTGACATCTGACACCTTGCTAGCTTGAAAGAACTGCCCCTCCCAGTGTTAGCCAATTCTTAGGAAACCAAAAACAAAAACCAAAAAAAACCTCTCCCTTGCATGCACCTTTCAAATGTAAACCAAACAATCCAGAGCCCACATCCCCAATGACTTCCTTTATTGGGCTCTTACACTCCAGACCAATATCCCTTGTCCCAATTCCTCCAAAGGCTAGGTACAGTAAGTCCCCTACATACAAACCTTCAAGTGCGAACTTTCAAAGATGCAAACATGCGTTCACACGTCCAATCACGTACGTTAGTTCACGTGTCTGGCGTACATTTTCAGGTGCGGGCATCCTCTACAAGTGGTTGTACTTTTGTGTACCTTACCATACAGTACTATATAGAGTACAGTAGTACAGTATCTTTATTTCAAGCCCAGGATGTCCAGAAGCAAGTGTAAAAGCGATGGTGATGTAGCTGGTACTGCTAAGAAGCGCCAATACATAACAATGGAAACAAAAGTGAAAAAAATTGAGTGGAGTGAGATGAAAAGATGGTAGACGTCACTCATTTTTATAACATGAATCGTTCGACTAGCGGCACAATTCCAAAGAACAAAGACAAGATCATGGAACACGTGAAGTCTGCTGTGCCGATGATGTCGGCAATAATACCAAAGAAGTGTGGAAAAGTGATGGAGGAGATGGAGACACTTCTCACTGTGTGGATGCAGGTTCAGCATCAGCATCGAGTCCAGCTCAGCTTAATGCTGATTCAAGAGAAAGCTAAAAGGCTTTATGAAGACTCGAAGAAGAAACACGGCGAAGAATCAGAGGGCGCATCTTTTGATGCCAGCCATGGCTGGTTTCATTGGTTCAAGGCTACAGCCAAACTTCCCAATGTAAAAGTAGGTGGTGAGGCAGCAAGTGCAGATACTGTAGTTGCCCAAGAATTTCCTGAAATGCTTTGAGAAATTATTGATGAAGGCACATATTTACCTGAGTAGGTTTTTGATGTGGATGAGAGAGGTCTGTTCTGGAAGAGAATCCAGACCACAGTTACATCAGCAAGGAGGAAAAGCTGATGCCGGGCTATACAGCAGCAAAGGATAGGCTAACTGTTTGGTGGCAATGCTTCCAGCGATATAGGAAGCTGAAGCCTCTCTTAGTTCATCATTCAGACAATCCAAGAGCCCTTACAAACACAGCCAAGGGCTCTCTCCCTGTTGTGTGGAAGAGTAACCCCAAAGCCTGGGTTACACAGGCCATTTTCCAGGACTGGTTTTTCTACCACTTCATCCCAGAGATAGAGAAATATTGCTTGGAGAAGGACGTCCCATTCAACATTCTTCTGCTGTTCAACAATCTCCGGGCCACCTCCCCCTGCCCCCCAATTCATGGACAACTTTCATCCCAGTGTCAAAGTACCGTATCTGCCACCGAATGCTACATCACTCATCTAGCCTATGGACCAGGGAGCTATAGCGACTTTCAATAAATATTATTGATGTCACGCTTTTCGTCAGGCAGTAAAGGCAAGTGATGAATCGGGAACAAACCTGTGATAATTTTGGAAGGACTATAACATCTACAAGGCCATAAAAACACTGACTTTGCTTGGCGTGAGGTTACGGCTGTTGCCATGAATGGGGTTTGGAAGAACCTTTGCCTGCAGTTTGTTCACTATTTTCCTGGATTTGAGAAGGTGGATGAGGAGTCCAAAGAGGTCTTCAGCAACTTAATGACCCTCAGTGAGAAGCTGGAGCTAGATCTGCAGGAGGACAATGTCACTGAACTCCTTGCTGTGCAACAGGAAGAGCTTACTAATGAAGACCTGATGGAATGGGAGGCCCAGAGAAAGGACGAAGAGACAAAAGAGGAAGAGGTAACTGAAGAATTGAAGAGATTCACAACACAGGAAATGGCAAGGGGGTTTTCTTTATTTGAGGAGGGATTGCTAGTTTTGGAGGCACAGAACCCAAACACAGAATGGTACACGAAGGCTGCAGCAGCTGGTCAGAATGCAATACAGTGCTACCGTGTCATCTATGATGAGAAAAAAAGAGCTGTTACCCAGACGTCACTGGATCGTTTTTTTAAGAAGGTGGATAGAATTGAATCCAGCAGGGAACCAGAACCTGTACCATGAACATCTGGCATGAGTGAAATTGCAGCTTGCCCTCCGTCTTCTACTGCAGACGATCCTTCAGCTCTACCACCTCCCACCTCCTCTCCCTCCTCCCGTCAGTAACTCTTCTTGCCTGTTCACGCGATGCCAGTCCCTGTACGCCAGCTGTTGTACTGTACTCTGGTACTTTTCAAGCTACTGTACTATACGATGAAAAATGTCTCATTTTTTGTGTTTGTTTTTTATATATTATTGGTGTGAAAAGTATTATAAACCTATTACAGTACAGTATTATGTTAGTTGGGTACCTGGGCTCCCTTTTTTGGACTAACGAACAAATTGGACTTACAAACGCTCTCTCAGAAGGGGATGCGTTCATAAATAGGGGATTTACTGTACTAGACAATGAAGCCCTACGCCCCCAGGGACTGCTGAGCCTCTTCAAACTAGCCAATCGTGAACCTGTTTACACGGCCTCACCTGTGCCTTCCCTTGGAAACCACAGTAAAGGCTCCTGCCCATGATGTCCTCCACGCCCTCTGCCTCCTGACCAACTGTGCGGTCCCCCTGCAGGGTGTGCTGTGCCTCCTCTTTCTAGGGATCTGTGAGAGTTCCTGCTTCATAAACATTCATTTCCTAGTCTGCATGTCTTACCATACCTTATTAAAATAAATCCCAAGTACCATCAAGGCTATGATGAGCTACTTGAATGACAGAAAAATAAAGTAACTTGCGGTAGTGGAAAACACATGTCTCTGTACTTGGTTAACTCTAGTCCATTTAACACCATAACTGCAAAGTTTTGGGGGTTTGGGAATGTGTGCTTTTATAATATTGTGAACCCAATAGTTCAAATCAATATTGGATTATTACTTTAAAAACATAATTGCATTGGAACTTCCCTGGTGGTCCTGCTGTTAAGATTCCGTGCTTCCACTCAGGGGGCGTGGGTTCAATTTGTGGCACAGCCAAAATGTAAAAAGAAATAAAATGTAATTGCATTAACAATACATAGTTTAAATATGAGGTCTATAGGAGCAAACAGCACAGGGCGCTTTTCTAATTGAAAAAAAAAAGCTCTCCCATTAACTCCTGAATCCAATAAAACTTCCTCATTTTACACTGAATTTTAAACACCCAATATGTATTGGGGAAGTTCTAAACGCTTAATGTTCAGAGGTGATCCAACACGTCCAGTGTCCTGCCCCCAGTAATGCTTCCCAATCTATCCAATTATTTCAACTACTCATCACACAGCCTCTTCCCTCCACACTGGTGAGTCTCCCAATGTCAATTTCTGTCATTCCTGCTCCAGCACGTATGCTCACGCTGTCACCACTCCTAGATGGTTCCCTTCTTGTCCTTTTCCTTGTCCGAATCCGACATATTGAGTGCTGGCTTCCCAGTGAAGGCTGTCTTGATTTGTTCAGTCACACTGTCATTTACTCTTCTGAATTTCTATAGCCTTGTAATCATTTTCACATAATTTTTGTGCAATGGAGTCTTTAAGCCACGCACCTTTTAATTTAAAAATTTCTGAAACTGAAGTACTTCTCTATGTATATATGTGTTTTTGTTTTTCTTCCCCTAGTGATTCAACCAAATGTGTTTAAATGAAATAACACACGTACAATTCTTGGGTTCTAGAAATGGAGAAAATAGGATATACTGATTTCTCAATGGTTCTCAGGTAGCCCCTCCACAGCACCTCCGGAGCCCCCAGGAGCAGGGCTGAAGCAGTAGGAAATTGAGGGAAACCAGTGGGGCCCTGCTCTGGTCACTCCTACAACCTTGAACAAGCAGCTCAACTTATTCTTCTTTTTTTTTTCTTTTGGTGGTTTTTGCTTTACTATTTTATTCATGCATCTGAACAAAAGGTTCTGTGAGCCTGAAAATATTTATGTAAATGCTTAGTATGTGTTACCTTGGTCTCTCTCATTAGATTCCAGGCTTCTGCACCCAAAGAGCCTGGCACAGTTATGGCCAAATAATTGGGTCAGCTTGTTCCTGACGGGTTCATGTGCAACACGCAGACTACATCCACAGTGATCATTTCTCTTCATCTTTTCAAACAACTCTATGCCAGTCTCCTAAATGTTAGTTGCTTTCTGTGTTCTTTCATTTTCTTAAAAAATGGTGTCTTGGGCTTCCCAGAATGAACATGAATTATAGCTTCATTATGTCTTTATAGATAGCAAGTTTTGCTTTCTTGCCAAAGCACACAAATAGATTTTAAGGAGATCTGCAAATGGTTATAATTTAAGATCAGAGGGTACTATCCTTGAGATAAGATTAGAATTTGGCAGGAAAAAAACACAACTTTTATTTAGAAACTTGGCATCTTGAACATAGAATTTTAGTGAGGCAGAATTTCAAGTTAGACACTTGGGATGCAAGAAGTAAAGGTTGGAAAACGAGAAGTAGATGAAATTTGAAGAGACTATGTAGTGAGTGAATTTACACCTTAAACTGTTGTCTACTTTCCCCCCTTCATTTTGTTGTACTGAAATTTGTTTATTTATTTGTTTATTTCAGGCAGAGAGAGGGAGAGAGAGAAAGCATACACAAGCACTTCATCATAAGAAACTAGTTTAAATGTTCATGAGGGCTGGCAAGTCTGAGATCTGCAGGGCAAGCGAACAGGCTAGAAATTCAAGTAAGAGTTAATGTCACAGTCTTGAGTCCAAATTCTGAAAGCTGGTCAGGCAGGTGAGAAACTCAGGCAGGGCTTCTACACTGGAGTCTTAAGGCTGAAATCCTTCTGCTTGGGAATCTAGACTAATGTTGACCAAACTACTGTACACCACAGCCTAGTCAAGTTGACATAAAATTAACCATCACTGTGGCTTGTTACCTGTTAGGCTCTGTTTTCTGAAATCTTTTCCTCAGTCAGCTCTGCTCAATTCCACCTTACTCCACAAAGTAAAATGCAACTTAATATTAGCCTTTTAAGGGTCTCCAGTTTGCTATAGACTTGAAATCACTGAATCCATCTGGATTTCAGAGAGCTTCTGGATGATACAGCTACACAGACCAAATCCCCGGTGGCCTTGTGCATCAGAGGCTTTCCTGGCTGGTATGTTTGGTGGAAGAGAAAACAGAGACAGAAATGGGTTCTGTGAGGCAGGTCGACCCTCCAGTTTTCATACAGACTTGTCACTGAATCAGTATGATTATGGACGGTATGTCACTTATGTCATTATTGCTGTAAGTAAATTTTCATGAAGCCTTTGAGGCAGTCCACTGGTAAGGTACATACGTCAAGAGTGGGGGTAGGTGTGGATCCGAACGGCTCTTTCATCCTGTGTTTGGTATCTCAGTGGTCATCTCCATGGATTCGTTTAGAGCAGAACTGAGGTATTCAACACCATAATTCAAGCTCCCAAAATGACATTTGTCCAAATGAACACAAGCGGCCTCATAAAATGAACACTAAAAAATGAGGTTAACCGTTGTAGTAATGCTTTATGAGCCTTTGTGTGCTGCTTGAGTTTTTCTTCTAGTGCCATGGTAACAGGAAACTTACTTGTAGCATTCATGTCTGTTTAAAAAGCAGCACATATGCATTTCCACATTTGATTCTCCTTCCAAATAACACTAAGACAAAATACTGTTGTCCTACAGATACGTAACTGGAGGTTCGGAATTCAGATTTCACATGCTGAAGGACGAACAGTAAATACTGGGGTCAGAACTAGATCAGAGCTTTTTCCACTACATCATCTAGTCTGTTAAACATTCATAATTACTGTTCTGGGAAATAGAAATCATTATGTTTCTAAAGTAAATTATGGACAAGCAGCACTGAGCTACTTATTCTAGAGGTAGGGGTTCTGACAGGAAAAACAAAAAACAAAAAAACAAAAACTGGCATTACTTTGAAAGTCTCTTATAGTGAATTGCCAGAGGAAAAATAAACTTTACATGAATCTCACTGATTTAAAATGTAACATTAAAAAAAATGGAAGAAGAAAGAAATGATATTTTTCAGTTATGATAATAAAGGAAGCAATTTTCTTTTGTGCCTGGTAATTACAGTGAAAACATGACTGCAGGTCAAATTTAGCTGGATCTTTGAAGAAGTAGAGCGGGTAAGAGATTCATTTGTGGATTCTGAGGATCAACTTGATCCTCCCTTCTTTCATAGAGATCAAAAGAGTTATTGTTACTTGAGAAGGAGAAGCAAGATTCAACAATGGCTGAGATGAAAGACACCAGGAGCAGAGTAGCTGCCTTTTCAACATTCCTAATTGGGTATCCTGTCTCCAACTAGATACTCTTTTAATTGATTCTTCAAAATCTTAATTCCAATAAGTAAGCCAGTTGAGACACTGGAAAGATGTTAACAGAGTCCAGTAAGAGCAATACAACTCAAAGCCATTGCAAATGACAAAAGTGGAAAAGTGACAAAGGAATTGGAAGATAATTTTTTTTTCCTAGCCCTCCAAAATTAATCTGCAATGCCTCAAATTTTTCTTTCACAGGACAAATAATATGTCTCTGAACTCTCAGAACTTGTTTCTCTTTATCTGTATAAATCCATCCTGTGTTTTACATGCAAAATCTAATTACTCCATCTTGGTTTTCCGTTCTATCATCGTTAGCACTCTGACCTAGAGCTCTGCACCACTCAGGAAATCTGCTGATTGTTGAATTCAGCAGTAAATTCCCACTTCTGGATAGTCTATAAAAGGTTCATTTAGTTCAGTTTAAGATGGTGGTTCACTATTTTTTATACTATAAAAAAAATTTAGAATTTTTTTCCAAAAAAATATTTCTCTTAAGAAATTACCTAGTGAAATTAATCTATGTATAAATATAATATGGATTTCATACAAAAATCCCTAAAATTTTCCCCAAAAGTAGGTGATAAAGCCCCAAATGCATTTAATTTGTGTAACATGATCAATTAAATGTCCCCTGTTTCTAAAAGAAGATCACATGTTCTAAAAAACCTCATCTTGCCTTGTTTCATTTACTTCAGAGCTTTAGTCACTGCCTGAAATGACCTTGAGTTGCTCGTGGTTGATTTTCCCTTACTAGAATTAAGTT
This sequence comes from Hippopotamus amphibius kiboko, assembly GCF_030028045.1. NCBI lineage: Eukaryota > Metazoa > Chordata > Mammalia > Artiodactyla > Hippopotamidae > Hippopotamus > Hippopotamus amphibius. The sequence continues at coordinate 75,044,309 of NC_080198.1, read as the reverse complement.
CTATGAAAGCAGAGCTCTTTTCTGTCATGTGCTCTTCTAGATCCTGAAGCACCAAAGGTGGGTGCTTGGCACGTAGTAGGTGTTCACGTTTTTTTTCAATAAATTCCAGGCACAAGTCTACACACACTACGAATATTACATCATATATTCTCAAAGTCATCTTGAAATGCAAATATTATTATTATTCTTTTACAGTAAGAAATCAAGGTTTAAAGGAATTAAGTAACTTGTCAAAAAGCAAGCGATTAAAAAGAGGGGATTTAAGCTTAGGGCTGATGCACATTCTGTCTGTGCACCATGTTATAAGGCATGTTTCCTAAAGTGGACGATGGCTGGAAACAAGACGATTATGGGTATTTTTTAAAGTGGCATTAAATAACATAGCATTAGATCATAAGAAAATTACTCCTTTAAAAGTTTCCTTTTGACTAACTTTATTACATCAAAGATAAAGTCTCAGTGTCAGTGTATATTTAATGCTTCTCTGATAATTGCTACTCTCTCTCTCCTCATTTCAGTTAAGGGCAGGTAAGAAAATAAAGTCAAAGTTTTGTTTTCAGTGTATCATGTTTATCTGATTATCAGATAGATGATTATATTTATAAATTACATAAATATGATCTGTTTATAAAGGAACGGTATAACTATTGCAAATGGGAAACCAGAATCACCTGCCTTATTCTGGCTTCCCACTTGCAGTAGTTATATCGTTCCTTCGTAAATAAATTTTAGATAAAAGTCTTGAATTTGTTTAAAGAAAATATTAATTAGCTAACAGTATAGATGACATATTTGGCAAAAACTGTGGAGGTGGTACATAACGTCTAGTTTCAAAAATACTACGGCGGAGCAATTTATAGGCCCTGGAATAGAAACAAGCAATAGAAGGCATTGTTGTGATAGGGAAACAGACATGGAAAAGAATTACCCCCAAGCTACTGTAAAAGTGGTGTACTTGATGCACAAAAAATTAAAGACTACTAACTCGTGGCATAACTGGGGAAGATGCCACTGATACAAATGCTGGGTCTACAATTAAGTTATAGCCCCTGGCTAATTGTGCCTAAAAGATAGTGGGGGAGATACTCAAATAATCCGAGTACAAGTTAGGTTTCAGGAAACACAAAATGCGCAAAGGGAAAAAAATACATGGGATGTGAAAATTCATAGTTCTACAAAGTATTAATTACCTTGTTATTATTAAATTTGTTAATTGTAATTAATAATTACATTAGTTATATATTTTACTTAAGTTATAATACATAAATTACAGAAATATCAAATTCATTAACTTAATTATAATTTTATCATTAATTTTATTACCCATGCTCAGAATAATAATGAATAGCCTTGCTGATTCTAATATGTAGAAATAGAAATGAGAACATATAGCTGTATCCCCTGTTTTGGATAAGGCTACAAATGAGAACTATTCACACTTGCCAAAGCGTGAGGCATCCTTTTCTATAATTGCAAGAGAAGCCTTGAGGGGTTTGGCAAAAAAGACCTGCTAAACTGCCAGCCATTTAAAAAATAATCAAATTCATAACCCCAGCAAACTTACACATCTTTAATATGGCACAAAGTTAGTGTTTCACTAAGGTTGGGTGCTGCCTGAGAAACTGTCATCACTTAGTATACTTTAGGGTAAACTCTTAACAATGAAGGGACTGGTTTTCCTCTTAAATTCTTTATGCTGACATCTGTTTATAGGGAAAATCAGAATAAATACACATGGTCCAAAAGCTTGGGCTTTCTGTGAGGCCACTTCAGTGAACTGGAGTAAAGTACAGTGCTTATCTCATTAAGTTATTTTGAATGGTAAGTGAAATAAAGCAAGAGAACGTAGGTATCTGGCACATAATAAGCCCTCAGTTATCATTAGCTACTATTAGCCTCTGGTATGAAGCACAATGTTCTCTCCTCTGGGCCCTTCCAGAGACCTCAGGTAACATGATCCTTTTAACCTTTCTTGGACTGGTACCTACTATAGTGCTTCAGGCCGGCTCGCCCTAGGCTCTGTCAAATCCATTTCCCTCTGCTAGTACAAATAGAAAGGCGGCGTTAAAACTCAAACATGGACTTTTTGATTTCTCCAAACTGGGAGCTCTGACTTTTCATCATATCCTTTGTAGTCCAGAACATCCCTTTCTTTTGTCATTTTCTTCTTCAGCTAGATCTACTGGCTAAGGGTAACATTCAATATGACACTTCTCTTAATCTTTTTATAGCCACTAACTGTAGCTCTCTGGAAACTTTTGCCTCTGACAAACACTATGTCCGACATTTTCCCAAACAAAATATAAAGAAAATGTTGAACTCAGCCTGTTCTATTTTTGTATACTTTTTTCTTTATAGCCAAGTACTAGGATAAAGAGGATGCATAAGTTCAGTGAGTTTTAAAAAAAGGGTATCCCCTTAGACTCATTCACCTGTGTATAAAACAAAATGTTTTAATTCTTTGGAACATCTATTTGGAGGAAGGATCATTCCTGAATTTTATATTTTCACCCATGTACACTGATTGTGAAGTAAGCCCCTACTGCTCTGTTCTATAACCTGCCAGGATGACCATATAGATCCAACAGTCAACTGGACTCTGAGAGACAACTGGAGCTAAGAAACCACAGGAGATCCCTCGAGTTACCCTGGTGTTCACTCTTCCCGAGGCTTGGTTGTTCAAATCTCCTTGCTTTCTCAACATATCTGAATAGCCTCATTGTAAATTTCCTCTTTCAACTTAAGCAAGCAGAAGTGGATATCTGTTGCAAATAACCTAAAGATTCCTAGTTTATGATTTAAATTTAAAAATTAAAGATATTAAACTTGTCAGTAATATTAGGCTTTTATATGTTTCTAAACATATTAAATATGGAATGAGAAAGATAGTACTTTTTTTTCACTATAAAACACACGCTACTTGCTTCAACAGGCAGAGTTAACTACCTATAAAAATACCAGCAAAGAGAAACACTCTTATTCAGTGAATTTCTCAAAGGAAGTGGAAGATCTACACACTGAAAATTACATAACATTAAGGAAAAAGCTGAAGTAAACATAAACAAATGGAAATATATTCCATGCTCATGGAGTGGAAGAATTGATAATGTTAATATATCCATACTACCTAAAGCATTCTACAGATTCAATGCAATCCCTGTCAAAATACAGTAAGTCCCCTACATACGAATGAGTTCCGTTCAGAGACTGCGTAAGTCCAATTTGTTCATAAGCCCAACAAAGTTAGCCTAGGTACCCAACTAACACAGTCAGCTATATAGTACTGTACTAACTTATGTGATGGGACATGCGAACACGTTTGCATCTTTCAAAGTTCACAACTTGAAGGTTCATATGTAGGGGACTTACGATACCAGTGGCATTCTTCACAGAACGAAAACAAAAAATTATAAAAGTTGTATGGAAACACAAAAGACCCAGAACAGCTGAAACAATCTTGAGAAAGAATAAAGCTGGACGCATCATGCTCCTGATTTCAAACTCTATTACAAAGCTGTAGTAAAACAGTATGGAATTGGCATGAAACAGACACACAGATCAATGGAACAGGATAAACAGCCCAGAAGTAAACCCACGCGTGTACGGTCAGTTAATTTATGACAAAGGAGCCAAGACTATACAATGGGGAAAGGACAATATCTTTGATAAGCGGTGTTGGGGAAACTGGACAACCACATACAAAAAAATGAAACTTGACCACTATCTTACATTATACACAAAAACAAACACAAAATAGATTAAAGATCTGAACATCAAGTCCCGACCTCAAAACTCCTAGAAGAAAACATAGGAGGTAAGCTCCTTGACATAGGTCTTGGTGATGATTTTTTGGTTTTGACACCAAAAGCAAAGGTAACAAAAGCACAAATAAACAAGTGGGACTACATCAAACTAAAAAGCTCTGCACAGCAAAGGAAACCATTACCAAATCAAAAAGCAACCTACCCCATGGGAGAAAATATTCACAAATATATATTTGATAAGGGATATCCTATATACATATATATATACACACACACACACAAAGAACTCATACAATCCTATAGCAAAAAAAACAGAAACAGAAACCAAACAATCCAATTTTAAAAATGGGAAGAAGATCTAAATATTTATTTTCCACACAGATGGCCACAGGTATGTGAAAAGATGCTCAATATCACTAATCATTAAAGCAAATCAAATGCAAAATGCAAATCAAAACCACAATGAGATATCAGCTCACACCTGTCAGAATGGCTCTTTTTAAAAGGACAAGAAATAAGAAGTGTTGTCAAGGATGTGGAGAAAAGAGAACCTTGTGCACTATTTGTGGGAATGTAAATTGGTGCAGCCACTATGGAAAACAGCATGAACATTCCTCAAAAAATTAAAAATAGAACTGCCATGTGATCCAGTAATTCCACTTTTGGGTATTTATCTGAAGGAACCAAAAACACTATTCAAAAAGATATCTACATACCCATGTTCATTACAGCATTATCAACAACAGCCAAGACATGGAAGCAACCTAAATGTCTACAGATGGATGAGTGGATAAAGAAGAGGTAGTATACATATACAGTGGAATGTTATTCAGCCATAAAAAAGAATGAAATTTTGCCATTTGGGGTAACATGGACAGAGCTTGAGGGCACTGTGCTAAGTGAACTAAGTTAGGCAGAAAAAGGCAAATAAATACCATGTGACCTGTCATATGTAGAATCTAAAAAATATGATAATAAAAATTTAAAAATAAAAATCAAGCTCATAGGTACAGAAAACAGATTGGTAGGTGGCAAAGGGCAGGGGTGTGAGAAATGAGTGAAGGCTGTGAAAAGGTAAAAAAGAAAAAAAGAATGGAAGGAAGGAAGGTAGGAAGGAAGGGAGGGAGGGATGGAGGGAGGGAGGGAGGGACCTTGAAACAACTGGGAGCTTGATGTTGTTAAGCCTCTAAACTAACCAAACTGTAGATTTTTTTTTAGGTGAGCTAATCAGTGTCCTTACATTTAAGTCACTTTGGTTGGAGTTGTTCTGTGCAGCTGAAAACAATGTATCTAATAACCTACCAATAAACTGTCAGTTGAAAATAGAAATATATCAGTATTTGCCAACAGTTGAGTCCTTGCACAATATATAATGGTTCTGTCCCTCAAATTTAGTTTAATTCAATGTATCTCAAAAAGAAACTTGAATTAGTATCATGGGGGTGGGGAAAGGAAAGAAGTTGTTAAAATGCACATCCCTTGGCTTTACCATAAACCTACTAAACTGAACCTTGGGTATGGCAGGGAGAACAAAAACATGTATTTTAAGTAAGCACTTAAGTGATCCTAATGTATTCTAAAAACTAAATGTCACTGACTTATTTAAGACTGGTCACGTGAACCAGTGAATAATATAAGGCAGGATATATAATAAAGTGTTGAAGTGTGAAATGTGGAATATGAGCTTTCAAGTTACGCAGACATTCAGAAGTAGCTTGGCAAGTTGGAAAGCAAGATAGATTGAGGATAGAATACAGGTTCCACCACTTACCATCCAAGTGTTTCAGTTAATTCATTTTCAAACAGGGCTAATAGGGTCTACTTTGCTGTGTGGTTGGAAGTTCTGAGATTACATGTTTGAGAAGCATGCGGGGGGTGTGGTGAAACCAATGCAAAAAAAACAGTTGTATTCAATTAAACTGAAATATAATTCTAACAGACTTCTTTTGTCAATAGTAATTATACTCAGTGGCATATCTGCTTAGACATAGTTTCCAAGTTTTTTAGTTAACTTTAAAACCCTGTACTAATATTACACTGGATTAATTAATAAATAATCTTTGAATACTTGGATAATTTCTATATAAAATAGAATACTGAAATATTGGTCACCAGTATTTGCTTATTAGTTACATATTTATGTTTTCTTATTATTCACATATTCTTTCATATTCACATAAATACTTTTTCTTTACTTAACATGTTCATTTTTGCCACTTTCTGAAGGTGTAAAAATGGTGCTTGTAGCTGTAGGTAGTTGGTTTTTGTGTGCTCATGAAATTTGCTGGTATGCTAACAAGATTGTGCATGAAACAGTTATTACTTATCTTTCAATTTTCTTTGCGAAAAATAAATCGGACATTTTGGTTTAAAATGAGTGTTGAAGCTATTCTGGGAATAATGATGAAAAGATTAAATATGTAGACAAAGTAACAGGATGTATTTTTATTTATCAGTGGGAAAAAAGAGTAGTTTCTTCTTAAAGCAAATATTCTGTACAGCAAGTTAAAGAAGACAGTAGAAAACTTGTATGGGCAGAGAAAGTTTCGACGGTTTCAAGAAAATTAACTGTCTTAGTTTATAGTAACTGCAAATGATGAGTCGGAAGAGAAGCAATGAAAGCCATTAAAATGTTGGCAAAGTCGGCTCAGCTTTTATGAGTTTATTTGTAAGATAAAGAGAAAAACCATGAATTCTTCACTGCTAAAATATTACATTAACACAGTACTAGAATGTCATTTTCTCTCTATTTAAAATGACAAATTTGTGTAGCAGTATTCAGTCTGCTCTCAGAAGTAGTTGTTTGTTACCTTCTGTATAACCTGCCCAGACAGATGAGATTCTTTTTCTTACTAGATTAGGCAGCATATAGGTGGGTCTTGTTTTTTTATCCATTCAGCCACCCTATGTCTTTTGGTTGGAGAAATTAGTGCATTTACATTTAAAATAATTATGGATAGGTATGTACTAATTGCCATTTTGTTAATTTTTTTTTCTGGCTGTTTCATAGTTCCTCTCTGTTTCTTCTCTCTTGCTTTCTTCTCTTGTTGTTGATGATCTTCTGTAGTGTTATGCTTCGATGCCTTTCTCGTTACCTTTTGGGTATCTATTATAGGTGTCTGCTTTAAGGTTACCATGAGGCTCACATATAACAGTCTCTATATATAACAGTTTATTTTAAATTGATAGCAAATGTGAACACATTCTACAAGTCTACATTTTTACACTCCCCCCCATTTTATATTTTTGATGTCACATTTTACATTAAAAAATTTTTGTGTATCCATAATTAACTAATTATTGTATAGTTTTTACTATTTTTCTCTTTTAACCTTCATACTAGCTTTATAAGTGATTAATCCATTTCCTTTACTATATATTACCTTTATTAGTGAGATTTTTACTTTCCTATGTTTTCTAGTTACTAATTAGTACCCTTTCTTTTCACCTGAAAGAAGACCCTTTAACACTTCTTGTACAGCCAGTTTAGTGTTGATGAACTTCCTTAGCTTTTGCTAGTCTAGAAAACTTTTGATCTCTTCTTCAAATTTGAATGATAATCTTGCTGGGTAAAGTACTCTTGGTTGGAAGTTTTTTCCGTTAAGCCTTTTGTATACATCATGCCAATCCCTTCTGATCTGCAAGGTTTCAGCTGAGAAATCTGCTGTTAGTCTTGTGGGGGTTCCCTTATACATAACAAATTGTTTTTGTCCTGCTGCTTTTAAGATTCTCTTTTGTGGGAAGACATTCAGGAACCTTTTTGATGTGGGCCGAGCGATGGGATTCTTGAGCAGTGGAGGAGCTGAGGGTGTGGGGCGTGGAGACTAATATCACCCTGTTTGGTCCTGAGGGATGGCTGGTTAGCCAAAGACGGGTAAGATTCCTCAGAGGAGGAACAACCTAAGACAGGCACAGCCGCAGAGGGGCCAACAGGGGTGGTACATAGAGCCTTCCTTATATCACCGTGTTTGGCCCTGGAGGATGACTGGTTAGCCAGAGACGGGTAAGATTCCTCAAGGGAGGAACAACCTAAGACAGGCACAGTCGCAGAGGGGCCAACACGGGTGGGGCACAGACCCCCAATATCTGAGAGAGGTCTCCTGCCCCCAGGGCTGTTTTGCTCTCCACCCCCAGCTCAAATCCACACCTGCTCAACTCGGACCCAGGAAGTAAACAAAGATAATTGCCTCAGTCATGTGAGGCCCTTGATTGTTTATGAGTGTAACCTGAGAATGTTAGCCCACGAACTCAATAAAAGCAGCCTGGGATGAGTCAGCGGGGCTCTTGATCCGAGAGGTCTTGAGCCCCCCGGTCCCACTTTTCTCTTCAGTCTGTGTCTGTGTCTTCTTCAAGCTTGCGGCACCCGTCACTCACCTCGAGTCGCCGAGCTGGTCTCGGCACTCTTTGACTTCCGGCATTTTAATTACAACGTGTCTTGGTGTGGGTCTCTTTGGGTTCCTCTTGTTAGGAACTCTCTAGGCTTCTTGGATCTGGACATCTGTTTCCTTACCCAGGTTAGGGAAGTTTTCAGCCATTATCTCTTCAAATAAGTTTCCTGCTCCTCTCCCTGCCTCTTGTCCTTATAGGACCCCTATAATATGAATATTACTTTGCTTGATGTTGTTCCACAGGTCCCTTAAGCCATCTTTTATTTTTCCTTGCTGCTTTGTTTGGGTACGTTCCACTGTCCTGTCTCCCAGATCACTAATTTTTTTCTTCTGCTTCATCTAAGCCCACTGTTGAACCCCTATAAATGTATCTTTTCAGTTCAGTTATTGTATTCTTCAGTTCTGTGACTTCTGCTTAGTACTTATACTGATATTTTCTATCTCTTTGCTGAAGTTCTCTCTGTTCTTCCATTCTCCTCCTGAGTTCAGTGAGCATCTTTAGGACCATTACTCTGAATTCTTCATCATGTAAATTACTTATCTTCCCATTTCATTTTTTTTTTCCTGGAGATTTATCTTGCTCTTTTGTTTGGAACCTATTCTTCTATTTCCTCATTTTGCTTGACTCTTCATGTTTGTTTCTGTGTGTTAGGTAAGACAGCTATCTCTCCCAGTCTGGAAGAGGTGGCCCCATGTAGGCAATGAGCTTTATTGTTAAATCCTGTCCTAGTTATTGGCTGTCTCTTGAAGTGTCTCTGTTTCAGAACCATGGGCTCAGAAATGCAATCCACCCAGCCACCAGAGCCCGATACTCAAGGGGCATCCTCTGTGTGGGCTGCGTGTGCCCACTGGCTTTGGGGGTTTGTGGGAGAGGCAGGATATTCACCCACCACGTCCAATGAAGTGACAGGAACATACATGGAGGGGTGGGCACTCGCCCACCACCTCCAACAGGATTATGGCAGTGACACAGGGGATGGGGCACTCACCTGCTGCCTCTGGCAGGGCTACGGCAGGAGCATGGGGGTGTGGGTGCAAGTTAAAGTGAGAGTACACAAATGGCACCCACTAGCATGTCCGTCCCTGGAGAGAGTCCCAACAAGCTTCTGTCCTTCTGGCAGATGTTTTAAGAATAGCAAATGAACCCCCTTCACATATGGCCTAGGCTCTTTTCAAATTGCTGTTTGTAGACTGAGTCCCAGGGTAAATGAATCTGCGCGTCAGCCCTTGAAGATCAGAATCACCATTCCCTACAGCCTCCTTAGGAGGTAAGCCCTGTTGGTTTTCAAAGCCAGAGGTTTTTGAGGGTTTGGCAGTGAAAACATAAGCTGGTTTTCTTATGCTTTGTTTCTATTCTATTGGTGAAATAAGGTCAATAGATGAGAGTGAGAAAAGTGGATAGGATTTTGGATGTTTGAAGTAAGAGAATATTTTATAGGGAATCTTTTGGGGAATGTGAGGGAAGATTGACAAAGGAAATATCACTGGACTGCTGGGCTTAACTGAGTGTTCCTCTGAGACTTGTCATAAATTTAACGTTGTCTTGTAGCTATATATAGCACATAATGAATGCAGCTGTGATCGTGTAATTTTTTTCCAGCTTCACTGAGCTAGTCTGTTGTAGGTGTGCAATATGTCAAGTGGCAGGTTTAACAAAGGTGAAATTTGTGCCAGGCAACTAGGACTTAGGGACAGAGGAGTAAGACTGTCAAGGCTAGGAGAGAGAGATGGAGTATAATACTGGATCATTAGGGCAGGTGAGTAGGAAATGAGCTATCTCTGGTGGTACTTGAATTTATGTCAGAAACTTTACAAATATGGGCAAAAGCTTTGACAGTAAGGATCAAACCAAATGCTCAGGCAAGGAAACCTAGAATAGTCTTACCAGCACAGAGCAGGAAGGTAGAATAGGTAGGACAAAAGCAGGTCAGCGATGAAAGAGAGAATAAAGCAGCAAAATGTATCAGCCTTGAAAAGGCAGTGAACTTTAGTCAGCCAAAAATCAGCTGGGTTTGGACCGGGGACAATAGCAGAATAAAAAAACAAACCACGGGATGTGTTATGCTACCACAGAGAGCTATCAAATAATATCTTTCGGTGGGGTGGCCCAGGGCATCTCTGAGACACTCAAGTGGCCCATCCTGGCCCTAAAAAGGCTAATCCATCACAAGCTCAATCCCAATGAAAAATACACTTAAACTCAGTTCTCTCATGCTGGCTCACAGGACAGCCTTCAGCTTTCACGGTAGATCAAGGACCTTGCCACAAGCTTAATGGGAGCTAAATTTCCAAAATATCTGGGGTGGTAACACTGTGCCCCCAAAGCTGGGCCAAGGGTTCCCATAGCTGTGTATCTGACTGGGTGGCCCACAAGCCTGTTCTTTTCTGACACAAATGTAGGTACCCCCAAAGCAATTCTTTTTCCTATCATTTGCCCTTGAGGATCCATTACTATATTTCATCTTTTTCATATGCACTGTTAATTGCCAGAGTGAATGATTTTGTGAAAAATAATTTTCCTTTCCTCGGTAATGGGAAATTCTTTTCATGCCGTCCAAGTATAATAAGTACCATTTATTCAGTGTTTATATATGCCTGACTACACTAAATTCCTTACATAGTCTCATTTATTCGTCTCAATATGCCTCTAAAGTCAGTATTATCATGATCCTATATTTTTTCATATGAGGTAACCGAAGCCCAGAAAGTATAACTGACCTGCCTAGAGTCACATGACCCATAAGGGCAGAGGCCAGTACTTAAACCTAGAACTTTCCCCAAAATTCCTGCTCTTAAACTGATTGATATGCATAGGCAAGAATATGCAGTGGGAAGCAAGAGGGGACTGATATATTCATACAAGATGGGAGAATATTCTAGCTTCCACCTTCTCACTCGCATGTTCATTCAAGTCCATTATAGGTAAATAAAAAATCCCCCATTACAGATTTGTGGGAGTCTTCTGGGGACTCTTTCACCTACCAGCAAACTTTTCAGTAATGGTGGGGATTATTTTTAAAAAACAAAAAGGAGGAGAAAAGTGAGAAGTGGAAATGATGGAGAATATTTTCCCCTCCGGGTCCAGGCAAATGCATTTGTCTTATTAACTATCTTGACTCCTGGTGAAAAGACAGACACTCAGCAAGTGAAACTAGTGCTCTTCCCTAGTACCTGTCCTACCTGTGTGAGGACTAGAAATAATCAGGGGAGAATATCCTATTGAATCTTCTGCATCACATGCTTATTCGATTGGCATTGCTCCAGAGCAAATAAATTACTATGGAAGGAGCAGCTTTACTTGAGTTTCGACTAAACAATAACATCAACAAAACAATAACAATAATAGCAAAAGATAACCATATTAACCACTGTGGATTTGTGTGCCACCTGGATTTTTCAGGAATATGAGGTCCACAGCCCTGATGTGTCTGTTGTTTAATGCCTGGTCTTCTATGGTACATACAGATCAAAAACTCTTCCCTGAAAACTCATGAGAAATTTACATACAGTGAATTCACAGAACCCTCAGTTTTTTTGGTAACAGAACCTGAACGATCATACTTTATTCCTTTCTACTTGACTTTCAAAAGTAACATTTTATTATGCAGGGACATCAAATGTCACATAATTTGCATATATTTGAAGAAATTAACAAGTTATATTTTGTATTCATTTAGTACCTGGCTCAAAATACCAACCTTGAAACATCTCAGAAGAATCCTTATTAATTAGAACTCTCAGTTTTTTATTATGCATTTGGTCAGGGACTAATTGCCATATCATAAACACTCTTTGAACAGCTGCTTTTTTTAAAATGTGTGTTGGTTTCTCGTTTAATCAAACTTAATACATTTTATTTCCCTTGAATATGGAATTCTAATTCAATATTTAACCTTGACTCAAATTTTACCCTTTTTAAAATAAAGACACATTAGTTTTGTAAAAATATTTTTTCTAATTATCTGCTAAGTAAACTTCTTTTCTCTTCTTTTACCTCTAATGGAAACAACTCAATCTTTATGCAAAGATATTTGATGATATATATAATACTGGTTTTACAGAATATCATGTCATTTCATTGCATAATTCATTTTAGTGCTTCTATCTATCAAAATACAGTATTTTGATATGCATCACAAGTTTCTCTAATAATTTTCTTTCTCCTTTCAAATAGACACATATATATGAAGGAACTGCCTTACAACACGTAATTGGGCTGACTTATTTGCTTGTGTTTGGGGATTTATACAGTGATTTGTCTCCAAAGAGCAACGGAAGTAATTTCTAAAGATGGGAAACATAAAAATGTTAATGTGAAGACGAGAGGGAAGGTTTTAATTAAGGAGAGGGCTGATGAATTGTGCTGGTGATAACAACTCTGACATCATTGCATGTCTCCGCGAGCACACGAGAGACAAAACAGGAGGGTGCCTTTGGAAAGTCGTAGTTATCATCACCCAAGGCAATGAGCTGTTCAGTACAGCTTAATTACGACTGCTGCTTGTCACCCCGATACTTGACAATGCACCATGTGCACTTTCCTTGCTCTGTCAACTGCCCGCTCTGTCAGCCGACGGAGCATTTGCTGCCAAACGTGTGGCCATCTTCCATCGCCAGAGAAGATGGATGGTTTACCCACATCTAGCCTCCAGGCAAGGGCCAACTCATTTTCTCCTCAAAATATCTTGTTTCCTGGGACAGGTTCCACCAGAAATTTGACTGGAAATTTGTTTGCTTACTTACCACATCTTAGGTCAGAAAAAAAGGGAGGGAAAAAAATCCCTCGTTTCTGACCGTTCTCATGAAAAATGACTGAAATTGGTCAGATGACAGAATAATTTTAAAAGGAAAACAGCTGAGGTTTTCCAGAAGCTCAATGAGCTCCAGGAGCTAATGAAACAACTGTATCCTCCACAGACACAGCAAAGGAGCACAATGGATTCAAGGGCCGCTCTGCAGCTAACAGTTCTTTGAAAGTCTTTCATTTATTTCTCAGAAGAGATGAGCTCAAGTTGAATAAAGAATTGTTATTTTTTTAAAAAGACAGAGAATGGGAGGTTATAAAAAAGAGTATTTTAGATTCTTATACATGGAAAGACGCACATTTTTTAAAATTACAATCTATCTCTCACTAATGAAGAATATAATTCTCCAGTTTTCAAAGAGTAAAAATTAATGTTAAATTCCAATTTTTTTTTACAAATTGAATCATCCTTCAACTATTTCATGTGCTCACCATTGTTTTATTTTTGGTTTTTATAGAAAATTGATACCATAGTTTAGGTAAATCAGCAGCCTTACAATTTTTTGTTTTGTTTTGTTTTAGTTAGGTAAAGTATTCTTTTCATGCATAAGTCCAAGACTCAAGAGTTAGTTTTCAGTGTTGGGCTGACAAATATGGCCTAGGTAACCTTTGCAATTATTTTTGCCTTTCAGAGGAAAAGACCTTTGTTCTTTAGCTGTTACAAGACACTCTCTCTCTCTCTCTCTCTCTCTCACAACTTGAAAACTGAGCTTCTGCCAGGCCCCTCTGCCATCTGCCCATGTATGAAATCGGTAATTTGATAGGCTGTATCACATAGACTGACCATCTGCAATCCTGGTAACAGTATTTAAGCTCTGAGATCCCACTAGGAAATCTGTTCAAATATAGATCATCCACTGCTTTATGTTTTCAACTATTTTAAAACTAGATAAAAGAGAAACCTTGGTTATATTCATAGAAATTTCCTTTCCCAAAAGAGAATAACCCAAGTAAGCACTTTTGAAGTTTATATCCAGTTGCATACAATTAGACATTGTGCATTTCTGCAAAAATAGAAGGTTAGTTGGAGATATCAATCAGTAAACAGAGTCTGTAACATGTTCAACAAATACAGACATTGACTTTGGCATATTCATAGAATTAATGTCTTTTTGGATATAATAGTAGATAATTTTTGTTCTTTAGAATTAACATAAGTTTACATAGTTACTTTCAGTAAATTTAATCACTGGAACTGAAAGAAAGCTGCCTATGCAGCAGTATTGAATGGAGCACTTACAATGTATCTGTAGCATAAGTGGAATGTGCTAGGGAAAAGAAAATTCGAAGATAACTTCAGGAAGAGTTCCATGGCAAAAATAATTTCTACAAATCACATAAAGAACTATTTGTTTCCTCTCATAAATGTACAGTGAGAATATCTGGTTTAAGTTGTAAAAGATACACACAAAGGCTATCCACAAAGTATTTAATTAATTATACATTTTATAAAGGTATATTTCTATGTCTAGTTACTAATAGTATCAAAATGCCTTAGTGTTCCCCAATCTTATAAAACTTAATATTCAAGAATGGGTTTGATTTCACTGTTTGTTGTCCATTAAAAAAAAAAAAACAGCTTCAATTAATCCAAACATATTCCTTATATTATTAGGCATTAGAGAAACACTGAAGCATCTGTGGCTCCAACAATCCTTCTTTCTAACTCTGGGCACCTACGTGCCAACAGACAACGCAGAGTGGAGCAGACAGTAAACACCTGCTCTTCAGGATCAGTGATCATTAACCATGGAGCTCTTCCTAGCAATTCTCTTCCACTCTGGATCTTACCTCCTTACTTCTCTATTCCGCCCCCCCTTAGCCAACTTCCCTGATCACTGCTGTTTGTTTCCTTAAACCTTTAACATCTTCCAGCTCTCTCCTCTCATCTAGATTTCCTGTGGGAGCCTCCTGACCACCTTGCTCAATTGTCACTTAGTACCTCAGGATTACAGTCTGTGTCTTAACTCTCCTACAAGATTCAAAGCTCCTCAAGGGTATACACATTTTATGCTTCAACCATACAAAGTATTTTGCTAATTACATTACTCAGTAAATTTAAGTCAGTCTCTAGGGCCATCCGATTTCAGCATCAAATTCGCTGGACTAGATCAAAAATAGTCAGAAGATTTTAATCCGCAGGACCCTCCGGTTTATTGGAACTGGCTGCCTGAAAAAAGACTGCATAGCAATATCTGCCATGTCTGTGGGAGGCGGGAATAATGACACACGTGCAAATGTCTGCTCCCCGAGACTAAGTGATCTTGGCACGAATTAAATACAAGACGTTGCAGCTTCTCACCCAATTGTTTTCAGAAGATTCTGCAGAAAAAGAATCTTTGACTGGACTTTTATAGGATAATACATGTCCCTGGTTATATGCTCTGCTTCTGCTGAAATGAATATTTGCTTCAGATGAGTATTTATTTCCTTTAGACCAGTGGGTCAGACTCTGCTCAAGAGTCTGAGAAACGTGTTGGGTGCAGCCCAAAATGAATGCTTGCTTTTGGGGATGCAGATCTTTGGGCCTGCATAATATTATCCTTTATACGTACCCTGCTCCTACTCTAAGGATGGGCCGTGTGCAAGGATGTTCAGCCTCCACAAGGGACTGACTCGCCACTGTTTCAGATTTTAGTAGTAACAGCCATAACAATAGTAATTTCCTGATTTTATTTGCTTTAAGTTTTATTTTATCATATTTAATAGCAATTGTTGAAATTTTTACGACATAAAAACAGAGGCCAAGGCAAGTAGACTTGTATAAGCTTTGAAATTAAAATAAATGGTACTCTGCTTTTCCCAGAACATCCTAATCCCACAGACACTAAAGGATCCTGAGTGTCACTGAACGTGAGGCTTGGGCTCTCATCTCTCCATCTCACATCCTCCACTGCACTGCCAGAGCCAATCTTGATAACAGTTCCTTAGTAGTGTGTTCTCATCACAAAACACCACACACCACACTAAACAGCTAAGAAGTCAGCCAAGTTGCCATTTGCCTTTCATCACTGTCTTAAATCTTAGAAGTTTAGATTTCAGAAGACCAAACAGTACTTCTCTTGGAATTATAAAGCATTATGTAACCAATTCCATTACCTAAGAAAGTAAAAGCTAACGTGACAGTTGCCTACTTGTGTCAAATGACCTACCTGTGTTTTAATTTCACTCAATTTACTCTTAGGAACTCACAGCTGCTATGTCTCAAGAGCTGCTGGGGATGCTTTTTCTACTAAATCTACAGAGGTCTTAATATATGGGGGTAATTTTCCTCCTGCATGGAGCGTAAATAAACTAGATAATCAAAATCAGGCTCTGTACTGATGGAAGCAGTGATACAAAAAATATATATATAAAAAGTTTCACACTTGGAGAAATAATTATGAGTGAAAGAAAAGAAAAACCAAACACTTAAAAAGTACAAAAAAAAAAAGTACACAAATTTAAAATACTAACAGCATGTATAAACAAATGGGTTAGCCCATACTGTGAAGTGGTAAATGGACTGAGCAAAATGATATGTTCCACTTTCTCTTATCTACACTCGTCAAAGTTAATATTGTATAAAGACTTTTGGCTAGCTTATATGTTCCTATTTGTAAAAAAGACCTCTGCACACTCTTCGTATCTTTTCCCCTCTTTTTTGATGATAGGCAGGAAGTTTCATGTATACATTTTGCTTATTTTTCTCTGTCAATAGTTTCTTCAGGTCAGTGTAACATTAGAATGATTTGATCTTTTAAGAAAAAGTGTGCTACTGTTTTAAATAACTTTTAAGTAAAATTTTTATTTCATTTCTTTATGACAGAGTTGGCACATAAAGTTTAGAAGATTAAACATACTTTCTTTGATATACTGGTGTGGTTTTATTTCTCTTCTGTTACACGGGACTAAGAGTCACTTAAACACTCAAATGGGGTGATCTGTGGATTGTACAATGACAAATGCATTTTTAAATAAACCTCTCGCTGGTGCTTAGCTTTGCGGGAGAAGAACTAAATTAAAGGCAGAGAAGTGCATTCCATTTTCAACATACACATTAAGAAGAACTGTACATCATATCTTTCAAAGTCTTTCCAGTTTCATGGCCCTGTCGTTAAAAATGTGCTGAGTGTGGTTTCTCTTCTTAGCTTAAATATAAGACATGCATATACTTACTCATTTTCATCATTACTTTCCCACTCATGTCATACCTCTCCCACTAAACAGCTTACATGAGGTTAATTTTTACCCTGAACTTCAGAATGTTAGTACTTTGTATTCATATAACTTTAATTTTGTAGAAAACAAGATTATTTAACAGTCTCTCTAATGGAGTAGGGAAGGGGACAGGACATGTGAAAAACACCTTTTCCAAAATGGATTTGAGCTTATCTGGCACCTTGGAATTTACCAAAGCATCTTGGGAACTTACCAAGTCCCACTTGCATTTAAGGGACCTAGATATTCTCTGCTGAGGACGTGACAGGTAAGTTTGATTTCAATTCAAATACATTTTGCAAGTGAATATTTGCAAATGTGAATGACTCCATAAAATGAAGAGTTACACCAGATACGGAAGGATTTTTAAAGCAAGGGATGCAATACACTTTGATATAACTATCAGAACATTTGTACACTGGGTTTCAACTTTTTCAGATTTAACAGCATCTATCTTAATAGCTATGATTTTAACTACCACTAAGAAGACTGAGCAAATATTGTAATAAAAATGTTAGAAAAATTGTTACACTTTTGTATAAACAATGTAACTTGTTTTAGATGTATTTTGCACATGCAGATGTTTAACCTGTCCCCCTTTTATTGATCCCACTGTTTTAATCCTGAGAATGCTTCGATATTTCTTTATAAATGTAAATATTTAAATAAGAATTTTGTCTTCATTGGAATTTTATTTGAAAATATTCACCAGGTATCCATTACTTTCTATAACATTTTACATTAAGCTTTCCTTTGATTAATCAGTTTGTTTTCCATATCCACTTTTTATTTTTTGGCCATGCCATGGCACATGGGATCTTAGTTCCCCAACCAGGGATTGAAACTGTGCCCTCTGCAGTGGAAGCATGGAGTCCTAACCCCTGGACCACAAGGGAATTCCCTCATAAATCCACTCTTTTTTTTAAATGTATTATTTTACTTATTTATTTATTTTTGGCTGCATTGGTTATTTGTTGCTGCCTGCGGGCTTTCTCTAGTTGTGGCAAGCAGGGGCTACCCTTTGTTGTGGTGCACAGGCTTCTCAGTGCGGTGGCTTCTCTTGGTTGCGGACCACAGGCTCTAGGCTCTCGGGCTTCAGTAAATGCGGCACATGGACTCAGTAGTTATGGCACATGGGCTTAGTTGCTCCACAGCATGTGGGATCTTCCTGGACCAGGGCTCAAACCCGTGTCCCCTGCATTGGCAGGCAGATTCTTAACCACTGCGCCAGCAGGGAAGTCCTATCCACTTTTATACTTTGTAGCTTTTGCCTTTTCAAGTGTTCTTTTGCAGACATAAATCTATCAAATCCAAATTTCTCCATTCAAATTTTGTAGTTTTGCTGTGTGTGGTTTTTACTGTCAATTTAAGTTTCTGTTGTTTATTTTCACTATTAATATTTACTGTGAATCCTCGCACATAATTAATTGAGGATTTCCACATTGGTCTAGGATAAATCTACTATAATACTATTTAATACAACCTACCAATTCTAAATATAAACTTTTGGGAAAAAGTCATTTTTTTTCATAGTGACATAAAGTTTAGTTGTCTTAGATTGACTCTTTTTAGAGTCAATGGAGCAGTAATTTAATTTTCCAAACACTTATGCTCACTTTGGATATAATACACAAACTTACTATTGCAGAGCAAATGAAGATTAAGAACAGGCACAAGGTGATTTCAAGATCAAATCACTGGGTACAAATTGGCATGTGTCATTTTCCCTGTTCTCTATGACTTCTGCTATGCAGCTAGGAGAGGTTTTTTCCCTCTTGCATGTGCCCTTTAGGCCCCCCTCAAATTCACATCAGCCAACTAAAATAATTATCAAATGGACTTCCCTGGTGGTGCAGCAGTTAAGAATTCACCTGCCAATGCAGAAAACACGAGTCTGATTCCTGGTCCAGGAAGATCCCACATGCTGTGGAGCAACCAAGCCCCTGAGCCACAACTACTGAGCCTGTGCTCTAGAGCCCATGAGTCACAACTACTGAGCCCTTGCACCGCAACTACTGAAGCCTGCACACCCTAGAGCGCGTGCTCTGCAACAAGAGAAGCCATCACAATGAGAAGCCTGTGTACCACAATGAAGACCCAATGCAGCAAATAAATAAATAAATAAATAAATAAATAAATAAATAAATATAAAATACTAAAGGAATCACCTTTTTGCAACCTACTGGGACTATTTTCTTCTGGCCAATTATCTAAAAGAAGTTACTCTGTCCCAGCCCAGTGCCAGACACAGAGCATGAGCTAAATAAATATTTATAAGTCTATTCTTGAGATGTAAGGGAATACAGAAACCAGTAGTTTTCGAAAGCAAGGTACATTGTGTACATTTATAACATTAGACATCAGTCTGGAAATACCACATTATCTCAACACTTTGCAAGTCTTTAAATAAGCATTTTGGACGTCTTAATGCTGATTTCCACACTTCCAGTCTATTGATGCAGCTGTGAAAAACCTTTTGACAAAGATAATCTACATTTTGTGTATCGCTTAAAGTAAAATTAAAGGAGTCGTTCAACAGCAGTAGAGAGCTCAACCAATACTCTAGAAGCAGCTGGAAGGCACCCAGTTGATACCAAGAGCATCCTTTACATGGGAATTCCTCCTTCATGGCAAAGAAAAGAGACAGAAACAAGGAGAGATGATAGAAAAGCCCTCAAACTTGTTGTCTCTGGAAGATTGTAAAAACTGTTTAGACCCAGAACATTTAAAATCAAGTTAGACTATTTGCAAAGAGTAATAACAAAGAGCTCCTAATGACACACATCCCTAGAGGGTTAATGTCCCTGAGTAAGTGTGGACAGAAACAAACTGGACAAACCTTGAAAGGTGGAAGAATGATAAGTTAAAAATTATGGGTGAGAAAGATGAGGAGGAGGAGGAGAAGCAGTTGAGAAAAACCTAAAGTAAATTAGGCACATGTTAGATTTCTGTTATTTGTTGCTTTCTTTTTAAACTAGAACATTTCACAGGTAATATGCATATAGGAAAGTTAGTAGATGTATATTATTTTGATAAATCACTTCCAAACATTTTATTATATTATTACCTCCACATTGTTTTTATAAAGACAAGATGTACTGGGGACAATATTTTAACATCTATGTGGACTTTGAGTTCTGGCCATGATAGAATACAGCCAGAAAAAACTACAGAACTGGAAAAACCATGTCAAGCTATTGCTTTTAGGCACTGGACAACAGAAAGAACGGGATATAATCCTTCAGAAAAGAGAAATGCATGAGGCTACACATTCACTCTGATTTTTTCCTGGGAGCCCTCTTTCCAAAATGAAGTGGAAGCAAGCTGAGTCCAAAAAGAAAACAGTGATCATACTGATTGGAGGAAACAGAAATCAATGTTTGGGGATGCTGAGGGAACTGGAATTTGCTGGAAAGGTACCAGAGAGGAATAAGATGTTCAGAAAAGGAACAGAAATCTTCACAGGATTCCACTGAGTCTGGGCCAAATACTACTTTATACTATGTACAGGGCAAAATTTTACAAGGACTAGAACAGAACAGTTACTGGGGGACTGTGAGTTGAATAATGATTCTGGAGACAATATGATGCTAGGAAAAACTGCAATTCCAACTATCCACGGTGGAGAGAACTTGCTGAACATTCTGGGCATTTAGTTGAGAGCCCAAAATGGATCTGCTTCAGGGGAGTTACACTAAGGCCATCCCAAGCACAACAAAATAAAGTCTTAAACCAAGCCTCAACAGGATCAAGCTGACCCTCTAGTACATTACCTGCCCATAAGTATGAAACTCAATGATCTTTATATGAAAACAAGAAAATCTAGATTCTCAATAATATAGCATCTACAATTCCCTGCAGACTATAAAAAATGACTAGATGTGTGAAGACATAGGAAGGTATAATATGTAACCATGAGAAACAATAGACAAAACAAACAGTCTCAAAGATGACACAGATGTTGGCATTGGAAAGTAAGGTCTTTAAAAACAGCCATTTATAAACACACGAAGGGTTAAAAAAGTACACGTCAAGATGCTAAAGAGTCAAATTATCAAGAAATCCTATACAAACAGATGAAAGGACATACCATGTTCTTAGATTGGAAGAATCAATATTGTGAAAATGACTATACTACCCAAAGCAATTGACAGATTCAATGCAATCCTTATCAGTTTACCAGTGGCATTTTTCACAGAACTAAAACATGGAATTTTATTATTTGTATGGAAACACAAAAGACCCTGAATAGCCAAAGCAATCTTGAGAAGGAAAGATGGAGCTGGAGGAATCAGGCTTCCTGACTTCAAACTGTACTACAAGGCTACAGTGATCAAGACAGTATGGTACTGGCACAGAAATGGAAAGGAAGATTAATGGAACAGAATAGAGAGCCCAGAGATAAACCCACGCACATATGGGCACCTTGTCTTTGACAAAGGAGGCAAGAACATACAATGGAGAAAAGACAGCCTCTTCAATAAGTGGTGCTGGGAAAATTGGACAGCTACATGTAAAAGAATGAAATTAGAACACTTCCTAACATCCTACACAAAAAATAAAATCAAAATGGATTAAAGACCTACATGGAAGGCCAGACACTATCAAACTCCTAGAGGAAAACATAGGCAGAACACTCTATGACATAAATCAAAGCAAGATCCTTTCTGACCCACCTCCTAGAATAATGGAAATAAAATCAAAAATAAACAAATGGGACCTCATGAAACATAAGAGCTTTTGCACAGCCAAAGAAAATCATAAACAAGACAAGAAGACAATCCTCAGAATGGGAGAAAATATTTGCCAACAAAGCAACGGACAAAGGATTAACCTCCAAAATATACAAGCAGCTCATGCAGCTCAATATCAAAAAAACAAACAACCCAATCCAAAAATGGGTGGAAGACCTAAACAGACATTTCTCCAAAGAAGACATACAGATGGCTAATGAACACATGAAAAGATGCTCAACATCACTAATCATTAGAGAAATGCAAGTCAAAGCCACAATGAGGTATCACCTCACACTGGTCAGAATGGGCATCATCAGAAAACCTAGAAACAATAAATGCTGGAGAGGGTGTGGAGAAAAGGGAACCCTCCTGCACTGTTGGTGGGAATGTAAGTTGGTACAGCCACTATGGAAAACAGTTTGGAGGTTCCTTAAAAAACTAAAAATAGAACTACCATATGACCCAGAAATCCCACTCCCGGGCATATACCCTGAGAAAACCGTAATCCAAAAAGAAATATGTATCACAATGTTCATTGCGGCACTATTTACAATAGCCAGGACATGGAAGTAACCTAAATACCCACCAACAGACGAATGGATAAAGAAGATGTGGCACACATAGACAATGGTATGTTACTCAGCCATAAAAAGGAATGAAATTGAGTTATTTATAGTGAGGTGGATGGACCTAGAGACTGTCATACAGAGCGAAGTAAGCCAGAAAGAGAAAAACAAATACCGTATGCTAACGCATATATGGAATCTAAAAGAATGGTACTGATGAACCCAGTGACAGGGCAAGAATAAAGAGGCAGATATAGAGCACAGATTGAGGACACAGAGGGTGGGGCAAAGGGGAAGCTGGGACAAACTGAGAGAGTAGCACTGACATATATACACTACCAAATGTAAAATAGATAGTGGGAAGCTGCTGTATAACACAGGGACCTCAACTCTATGATGGGTGATGACTTAGAGGGCTGGGATAGGGAGTGTGGGAGGGAGTCGTAGGAGGGAGGGGATATGGGGATATATGCATAAATACAGCTGATTCACTTTGTTGCACAGCAGAAACTGGTACAACAGTGTAAAGCAATTATACTCCAATAAAGTGCTTAAAAAAAAGCCGTAATCCTCTTTCAATGCACAGAGATTCAAACCACATACTTAAAAAAACTGAAAAAAATGAAAGGGGAGAACTGACAAAGCCACAATTATAGTTAGATATTTTAACATTCCTCTCTCAGTCACTGACAGAATAAGGAAACTGAAAAATCAGAAAAAATATAAAAGACGTAATATTATCAACCAATTTCATCTAACTGATTGTATTTATGGATACTACACCTAGCATCTAGAGAATACATATTCCTTTAAAGTGCACATGTAATATTCACCAAGAAAAATCCTGTACTGAGCAAAAAAGAAGTCTCAAAAAATGTAATAAGATTAAAATCATGCAAAGTATGCTCTCTGACCACAATAAAATTAAATTAAAAATCAATGAACAGGGCTTCCTAGGTGATGCAGTGGTTAAGAATCCGCCTGCCAATGCAGGGGCACGGGTTCGAGCCCTGCTCCAGGAAGGTCCCACATACCGCGGAGCAACTAAGCCCGTGCGCCACAAACTATTGAGCCTGCGCTTTAGAGCCTGTGAGTCACAACTATCGAGCTCATGTGCTGCAACTCCTGAAGCCCACGTGCCTAGAGCCGGTGCTCCGCAACAAGAGAAGCCACAGCAATGAGGAGCCCGCGCACCACAATGAAGAGCAACCCCCACTCACTGCAACTAAAGAAAGCCCAAGCACAGCAAAAAAAAAAAAAAAAGACCCAACACAGGCAATAAAATAAGTAATAAATAAATAAATAAATAAAATTTAAAAAATCAATGAACACAAAATATCAGATATCAAATATTTGAAAATATCAAAATATTGGAAAATTAAGCAATACATTTCTAAATACTTCCATAGGTCCAAAAAAAACATAGAATAATTAGGTAATACTTTTAACTAAATGATAATGAAAGCAAAACAGGTACAAATTTGTGCAATACGGCTAAAGGGAAATTTATAGCTCTATATTAGAAGAGAAGAAGTAAGTTCAACTTTAGCTTTAAAAAGAAAACTAAATTAAATGCAAATAAACAAAAGGAAGAAAATAATAAATATAGAAGCAGAAATCAATGAAACAGAATTTAAACAAACACTAGAGATAATCAACAAAGTCAAAAGTTGATTCTTTGAAAAGATTAATAAAATTGATAAACCTATACCTAGACTGACCAAGAATAAAAGTGGGGGGAAAATACTAGCATCAAGAATGAAAGAGGGTGTCACTAGGGAAACTGCATACATTAAATATCAAAAAGTACTATTATTAAAGATTTTTTGCTGAAAAACTGGACAACTCAGGACAAATGCAAGAAAAAACCTGAGGGGAGGAGACACAAATTGCCAAAACAGACACAAGAAGTTAGAAAATCTGAGTACTACAACATCGCTTTGAATTTGTAATCAGAAGCTTTCCCTCAAGGAAAATTCCAGGCTAATCTGGAGTCTCTGGTGAATTCTACTAGCATGTAAGGAAGAAATAATACTAATTCTAAACAATTTTTTTCAGAAAATAGAAGGAGAGGAAATACTTTCCAACTCATTGTATGAGGCTCGGATAATCTTGATACCAAAACCAGATAATGACATTACAAAAAAAAAAATTTACAGACCAATATCTCTCATGAACATAAGACACAAAAGTCCTTAACAAAATATTAGTAATTAAATCTAGCAATGTATAAAAAAGAAAATATACCACAACTGAGTGAAATTTTTCACAGGAAGGCAAAGTTAGTTCAACACCAGAAAATCAATTAATACAGTTAACCACATAAACATTAAAATGGAAAATTGTATGATCATCTCAATAGATGCAGAAAAAAGTCAACATCTCTTCATGATAAAAAAAAAGTTAACACTTTAGGAATAGACTCTTATAAGAGATATTTGTAGAAAACCTACAGTTAAAAGTATATTTGATGGTAAAGGACTGAAGGCTTTCTTTTTAAGATTGGGAACAAGCAAGAGATGTCCACGCTCACCACTTCTATTCAACATTTTTCTTGAAGTTCTAGCCAATGAAACAATATGGGGAAAAAAGTATAAACATTGGAAAGAAAAAACTAAAACTCTCCCTTATTTACATATAATTGTTTATATAGAAAATGCCAAAGAATCTACAAAACAACTTCTAGAACTCTTATGTACCTTTAGCAAGGTTACAGGATACCAATACAGGTCAAATACAAAAATCACTTGTTTTTCGAGATTTTAGCAATGAGTACTCAGAAAATGAAATTTAAAACCATCATATATAATAATATTAAAAATATAAAAAATACAATACTCAGAGATAAACTTAGTAAAATATGTGCAAGAGCTCCTCACTAAAAAACTACTAATCATAGCTGAGAAAAAATTAAAGAACACCTGCACTAAAAGAGAAATAGACATCTATGAATTGGAAAGCTCAATATTTCTAAAATGTTATTTTTTCCCAAATTGATCTGTAGATTGAATGCAATCCCAATCACAATCCCAGCAGGCTTTTTAACGTTTCGCTTTTAGAAACTGGTAAGTTGGTTCCAAAATGTATATGAAATGCAAAATATCTAGAAAACTAATCTTGAAAAAGGAGAAATAGATTGGAGAATTTACAGTACTTGTTCAAGAAATACTATAAATTTATAGTAATCAAACTAGTGCAGTATTGGCATAAGGACAGACAAGTTGATCAAGGGAAAGGCATAGAAATCGCAGAAAGAAACCCACACTTACTTAAGATCATGAACCTAAAAGCAAAAGCTAAAATGTTGATACATCTAGGAAAATTTTAGGAGAATTTCTTTGCCAACTTGATTTAGGCAAACACTTCTTAGAAGACAGAAAGCGCTAACAATAAAAAAAACAAAACAGAAAAAAAAACTAGATTTCATTCAAATTAAAAACTTCTGCTCACCAGAGACACCATTAAGAACATTAATAAGCAAGCCACAGACCAGGAGAAAATCTTTGCAAAATATATATCAGACAAAGAACTTGTTTCCAGAATACACAAATAAGTCCTACAAATCACTAACAATAAGACAACCTCACGTGAAAAAAAACTGGCAAAAGATTGAACAGATACTTTACAAAGGAAAAATATACAAATGACAAGTAAGACATGAAAAGTGCTTAACATGTTTATCAGGGAAATTAAAATTAAGCCCCAAATGCAATACCACTACACACATACTGGGATGACTCAAATGAAAAGCAATGACAATACCAAGTGTTGGTGGCAACAACCAGAACTCTCACACATCACTAGTGAGAGGGTAAAATGTCACAAGATTTGGAAGACAGCTGTGAGGTTTCTTATAGCCTTAAATTCCTACCTATGTCCCATCAATTCCCTGGATATATACCTGAAATTAACGTAAATGTATGTCCACAAATGTGTGTACAAGAATGTTCATGGCAAGTTTATTCACAAGTTGATATGAAGTTAATATTTATAATTCATATCATTTATTCACAGTAAGCCCTAAATGGAAACAATCCAAATGTATGTCAAAAGGAAAGTAAGTAAACAAACTGTGCTATATTCAGACAACGGAATACTGTGAAGTGACACAAAGGAATGAACCACTGCTGTATGCAACAACAGGAATGAATCTCCAAAATACTCTGAGCGAAAGAAACCAGATTCATTGATATGAAGATGCAGAACAGGCAAAACTACTTTATGGGTTTAGTCCACAGCAGTAGTTTCCTATAGGAAAGGGAGTTGACTGGGAAGGGACAAGAAGAAATTGGGAGGAAGGAAAATTTCTATTATCTTGAAAATGATGTGGGTTAGATTTACGTGAATTTGTCAAAACTCTTCAAATTATGCTCTTATGATCTGTGCATTTCACTGTATGTAAATTTTACATTAATACCCTTTTTAAAAAAGGAAACCGTATCTACTCATGGTTTGCTCTAAGAATACAGTTCTTTCTGAAAACCTAACAATGTCAATGCATGCGTAGACAAGGTGCTTTGTTCATTTCTGTCAAGGCTTTGGTTTTGCATTGGTACTTGATCTGGACCATATTTCATAGGATCCACTAACAAATACATTTGAAACATTACTAATTGTTTCTCTAAATGATTCAACCTTTGGTACACTTTTCTACCACTTGAAAAACAACCCATTTTTGTTGTCAAGAATCTGGTCAGTAGCAAGGAGTGTTTTTAGTGAGGATTAGCTGCTTCCTGCCGCATTAACTCCTTCCCATATACCCTGCAGTTCAGTAATAACTCTCTGCCATTAAAACAGAATTTCCTGGGGGCTTTCCTGGGGGCACAGTGGTTAAGAATCCACCTGCCAATGCAGGGAACACGGGTTCGAGCCCTGGTCAGGGAAGATCCCACATGCCGCGGAGCAACTAAGACCGTGCGCCACAACTACTGAAGCCTACAGGCCTGAAGCCTGTGCTCCACAAGAGAAGCAACCGCACTTGAGAAGCCTGTGCACTGCAAAGAAGAGTAGCCCCCACTTGAAAGCCCGTGCGCAGCAACAAAGACCCACCGCAGCCAATAAATAAATAAATTTATAAAAAAACAAAACAAAACAAAACTTAATGTCCTTAAGCTTGGGCAGCTCTTTCCACCTCTGTATTTTGGTTTGCACTTTGCCCATGATCTGAACAACTTCTGCTTTTCTGCATTTCTCATTCATTCAATAAATATTTATTGCATAGCAACCAGGGGTCAGGTGATGGGTGACTGTATTCAGGCTGGTAAGCATCCAATCCAAAAAAAAAAGCAGATAAGGTTTCATCTCTGAGTTTATAGTCTGGAGTATCTGGGTTCAGACAAATCAAATAATCACACAGGAACGTGTAATTAGAAGTGTCAAACAGCACGACACACACACTGGGAATAGAAGTGAGATGGTACATGACAGCATTTAACAAGTGGATCTCATTTATAACATAACAAGTAGACTCTGATGAGATAAATTTTTAATTGACATCAAGAGACTTTAGAAGAGCAAACTGGGAAATACAGATGAGATGGTGGGTGAATGGGTTTCAGGCAGAGGGAGTGAGTGGCATGTCCAAAATCGTTACAGCAGGAGGGAGCACGGCATTCTACAGGAGCCAAAAGAAGACCAGAGTACTAGAGGGCGCAGGATCAATTAAAGCTGGAGAAACACGCATGCTAAATACTCTAGCCTTTTTGTTCTTGAACAGTAGGAAGCCCCCAAGGGGGTTTAAGTATACGTGTTGGGGAGAAGAAAGAATTTTTAAATAGATTTGAAAACACTGCTTTAGCAGTCACAATTCTTCAAGGTTGTTTTACATACTACCTCCCCCATTGTCTTTCCCCTCTAGCAGAGGTGATTTCTATCTCCTCTGAACACCACAGCCATTTTCTTCATCCCTTGTAGAATCCTCACTTACAAAAGTCTCGTACTATTGCTTACTTGTTTACTCATTTCTACAGTATTAAAATGTTGGCAGTCTGGGAATTTCTATTTCACCTTAACTCTCTGCCGTCCTAAAAGTGTACTAGGGGTCCAATGTATTTGTTGTCAAATCTATGAAAAACAGTAGGGGGAAAGGTACTGATTTATTCTCATCAAATGACCAAACACAGGATGAGCCAGAGCATGTCCATACTTGGCGTAATAAGTGTTGCAATGAGGATACAACACATGGCAGTGAGGTCAGTTACCTCTCAGGAGAGATCTGTTGGCTTCCCAACAGGCCCACGCAGTCAGGAGAACCTCAGGACCATCATCTCATTCCAGTTCAGCTTTGGATGTCTGGGATTTTGATTTCTGGTACATGTAAGCAAATCAGACTCTGGGGAATTGATTCATGGTAACCAAATTCAGAAACAACTGGTATTTTTTTTTAAAGGATGTTACTTTCATTTTACAGAGAACAATTATGTCTTGTGTTCAAATTATGATTTGTAAATTATAGGTGAATATAGCTATAGTTGAAAACATCTCTTGAAAAAGCAAAAAAAGAAAAAAAAAAAAAAAGAAAAAGCAAAGAATCAGAGCAAGATAAGTTGTCTCCCCTGGATGACCAGAGTTACCCAGCTACCCCACTAGGTATGTAGCAAGGGCCACATCATCAGATTTGTTACCCAAGGCAAGCTTTTCCTGGTTAGTGCTAGGGACACTCTGGGAAAAATTACTTAAAAACTTTCCTTTCCTAAAAGGGGCATGATATTCTTTGGTATGATAGCCTTTTCTTCAATGTATTAAAATTTTCAAAAAGGTTATGGGTAAGCCTAACAGTGCAGTTTATGAGTAAAACATTTAAAACAATGCCCAGTAAATTATTATCTGATTCATTTAAAGTGAGTTCTTGAATATCTCTTTTCTTATTTTTTAAGCTCTTTATTGGAATATAATTGCTTTACACTCCTGTACCAGCTTATGAGGTACACCAAAGTGAATCAGTTGTACTTATACACATATCCCCATATCCCCTCCCTCCCGCGATGTCCCCCCACCCTCCCCATCCCGGCCCTCTAAAGCATCACCCAACATCGAGTTGATCTCCCTTTGTTATACAGCAACTTCCCACTAGCTATCTATTTTACAGTTGGTAGTATATGTATGTCTATGCCACTCTCTCACTTCGTCCCAGCTTCCCCTTCGCCCCCCCACCCCCCCAACCCCATGTCCTCCAGTCCATTCTCTGCGTCTGCATCTTTATTCTTGTTCTGTCACTGGGTTCATCAGTACCATTTTTTAATAATTTTTTTTAGATTCCGTATATATGAGTTAGCATACAATATTTGTTTTTCTCTTGGAATATCTCTTTTCTGATCCAGTATGAACTGATGTAATAATTTATATCTGGGACTTCCTAGATGGAGCAGTGGTTAAGAATCTGCCTGCCAATGCAGGGGATACAGGTTCGATCCCTGCTCCAGGAAGATCCCACATGCCACAGGCCAACTAAGCCCATGCACCACAACTACTGAGCCTGCGCTCTAGAGCCCATGAGCCACAACTATTGAGCCTATGTGCCACAACTACTGAAGCCTGAGTGCCTAGAGCCTGTGCTCTGCAACAAGAGAAGCTACTGCAATGAGGAGCCCGGGCACCACAATGAAGAGTAGCCCTGCTCACAGCAACTAGAGAAAGCCCGTGTGCAGCATCAAAGACGCAACACAGCCAATAAATAAATTAATTAACTAATTTAAAAAAGTATGGCATTAACTATTAAAAAAATAATAATTTATCCCTGAGAGGCAATCGTATTTCTTTACTTCCACGTTCTTAAGCATGGAGAAGGTTCCTCGCTATTCTTTATTGGAAGCAAGCTACATTTATTTTGAATAAGTATAACATCTTTACAGCAGTCATCCAAACAATATTTCCTAACGAGTGCAATAAAGCATCTCGATAGCTCAAGAGTTAATTAAGAATCCTAGGGTGCCTAAATTACTTCCCCCCAAATTAACTCAATCTTTATTAGGAAGCATCTCAGTGGGAACATAAGGCTGTGAGAGCCACAGTTTTAACCTTCAGCATCATGCAGGTTAAATTCACACACTTTATGAAATATCTGGCATTAGTAAGAGTGCCGGCATATCCGTAGGTCAATCAGAACAAGCTGGTTTATTTTGTTGTTCACTTGTCTGAGAACCTAGTAATTACACACAGATACATGTTAACATATTCCACTATGTGGTAACATACTTTTCTAAGATTATGAACTTGTCAAATTTGTTTTTTTATATATCTAGGGGCTAATTTATTAGGTACGTTAGAAGTTTAGGGTTAGTAGATGCTCTCAAAGAATATTAGTCATAATATTGTTATCCTCTTTATCTTCAGTAATACATTTTGCCTTAAAGTCTGCCAAGCCTGATTCTAATACACATGCATGTTTTTTGGTCTATCTTTTGTCACCCTTGTACTTTCAACTTCTCCTTATGTTTAAGATATTTTTCTTAAGAACAGCACATAGCTGTATTTTTAATGCAATCATATAATCTCATTCTCAAAGTATGATTTTCAAATTGCGGTCTGAACCCATGAGGGTCCCCAAGAACCTTTGGTGGTGGTGGATATCTTAGTCCATTTGGGCTGGTATAGGGCTGGATCATGTCATAGCTGTTTGTTTGTTTTTCAGGAACCTCCATATTGCCAGCTTTCGATAATGGCTGTACCAATAATTTACATTTCCACCAACAGTGCACAAAGATTCCCTCTTCTCCACATCTTCACCGTATGTATTACCTCATCTTTTGGATAACAGACATTCTAATAGGTGTGAGGTGATATCTCATTGTGGTTTGGATTTGCATTTCCTCAATAATGATATTGAGCATTTTTTCATGTACTTGGCCATTTGTATGTCTTTGGAAAAATGTCTATTCAGGCTCTCTGCCCATTTTTTAATCAGATTTTTGCGTCTTGCGATTGAATTGTGTGAGTTCCTTATATTTTGGATATAAATCCCTTATCAGATGTATGGTTTGCAAATATGTTCCCCCATTCTGCAGGTTGCCTTTACATTTTCTTGATTGTTTCTTTTGTAGTGCAGAAACTTTTTCACTTGATGTAGTCCCAATTGTTGATTTTTACTTTTGTTGCTTGTGCTTTAGATGTCATATCCCAAAAAATCCATTGCCAATCCAATGTCAAGCAGATTTTCCCCTATGTTTTCTTCTAGGATTTTTATAGTTTCAGTTCTTATATATAAAAGTCCTTAGTCCATTTTGAGTTAATTTTTGTGAATGGCATTAAGATAGGGGTCCAATTTCATTCTTTTGCATGTGAATATCCAGCTTTTTCAACACCATTTGTTGAAGTATCACCACTATCCTTTCCCCATTGAGTATTTTTGGCTGCCTTGTTAAATATTAATTGGCCCTGTATGTGTGGGATTATTTCTTGGGCTCTCAATTCTGTTCCATTGGTCTATGTGTCGGTTTTTATATTAATACCATACTGAGAAACTCTTTTTAATTATTACTAAGACATTGTTTCTGTCATTCTCATTCATTCATGAGTGTACTGTGGTTTTCCAGAGGCTAGATAGTGCGTGATATTGCATGAGGTTGAATGCAGAAGCAGATGTGTAAATCCAGCCAGACAGTCAAGTCAGACAATAAAGAGATTTGTAAAAATGCAAAAACACCTTTTAACAATTTGAAACTCTCAGATCTTACTGACAACAATGAGATCTTATTGATGACAATAATTCATTTTATCTTGACACTTGTGTGAAAATTTAACTGAGGTAGAATTCCAGATTACAGTTATATCCTCTTGATATTCTGAAGGTATTATTCCATTGTCTTCTTATTTCTTTTATTACGTTTGAGAGTTAGTTGTGTTGGCTGAAATTCTTAGGGATATAATCTTGATGTTTTCTGATCTGTTGATTCTAGCTCATGGAGTAAATATTTCCTCATATGTTCTACAATTTAAATTGTGGGTTTATCTTCATTGAGACCTAATACCTGCACAGTTCAAAATGAGAGAGGAAGTCCCTCTGAGGATGTTTTGTATATGCTCCCTTCAAGTGCTTCAAGGTGACCACCAGTCTCAGACCATTTTTTTTTTAATTTTGGTAAAGTATACACAACAAAATATTTATCATTTTAACCATTTGTAAATATACAGTTCAGTGACATTAAATACATTCACAGAGTTGTGTGAACCATTTTTATGCCCAAAACTTTTTCTTCATCTCCAGCATAAATTTTGTATCCATTAAACAATAACTTTCCATTTTTCCCTCCCACAACCTCAGGTAATCTCTGTTTTCTGTATCTAGGAATTTGCCTATTCTAGGTACCTCATATAAGCAGAATCATACAATATTTGTCCTTCTCTGTCTGGCTTATTTCACTTAAAATAATGTTTTCAGAGTCTATGCATGTTGTAGCATATATTAAGATTTCATTCCTTTTCGTGGCTGAATAATAGTCCACTGTATGTATATACCACTTTTGTTTATCCATTCATCTGTTGATAGACACTTAAGGTTGTTTCTACCTTTCAGCTCTGTTTTGGATAATGCTGTTATAAAAACTGGTGTACAAATACTTAAGTCCTTGCTTTTAATTTGTTTAGATATGTACCTAGGAATGGAATTACTGGGTCATACGGTAGATCTGTGTTTAACTTTTGGAGGAACCATCAAACTGTTTACCCCAGCAGCTCCACCATTTTACATTCCCACCATAATGTAAGAGGGTTCCAATTTCTCCACATCCTGGCTAACACTTGATACTTTCCACTTTATTGATTATAACCATCATAGTAGGTGTGATGTAGAGACCACTCATGATTTAATTCGTTAGCTTGGGGTTTCCTGGACCTCACAGGTAGTTCACACTCAAAACCCAAACTTGTGTGAGGGCTGATCCTGGCTATCAAATCCTCAGGGGATCAGATTATTTCCATACAATGGCCTAAGAGCCTATGCCTATCCCAACAAGCTTCCTATCATCTCATTGTCCAAGTAAGCAGATTTTTCTAAGCCACCATTTCACTAAAGTGCAGACCTCCAATATATAGAATATGATTGCATGTGCCCATCATCAGAAGACACTGTAGCTGGATTACCATTAAAATCCAAACTACCCCACCCCCCCGACACACACACACACACACACACACACACACACACACACACACTTCTCCCTTAGCCCTCCTTTTTCAGGGCGCCAACAAAATCAGCTCACAGATTTTCTCCTAGGGTTCACCTACCCACAAAAGCCTGCTTCACGTGCCACCTTTATCTGTGACCCAAGAGGATTCTCCTTACTTTATTGCAATTCGGCGATGCTTTAAAATATATTTATCTTATTTTACTTTATATTTTAGTATTTTTATTGGGAGGATTTTCAGATTACTTAGTCCATCTATTGTCAAATTATCCTCCAAAATATTATGTTCAATCTTCTGGCTTTATTTTTAGAAACCAATCATACTATGTGATTGGCAAATTTAAAAATCTAGAAATAATTCTACTTATTCACCTTTTAAAGGTATGTTCAACATTTGATCAAAATATTGACAATCCTTAGGAGTAAAGTGCAAAAATATGTCATCATAAAAGTTTGGATTATTGACATATTGCAATATTTTCTCAGAGTTAGGTAGAACAATTTTCAAAATCAACCAATATTTTAATTATGAAAATAACTATTTCAATATCATTAGCAAAGTGTTGTATTAAACCAGATTAAACCGCTTTCATAACTGCAAGACGTATGTAACATACATGCTGAATCTCTAAGAATGCATTTCTCACATTTATCTTCTTGGAGCATTTTGTGGTACTAAATATTCAGACACATCACTTCTGGGAACTCTGACTTCGACATTTAAAATTCAAATTTCCAATTTTTCCATCAAGTTATATAAATCAGGCCGTTATCATATCTGGATCATGACATAAATGAGTCAGTAGCTTTTAGAATTAATGATGGGCTCTGATTCTTGGTAGCGACAATATTTTTACCTTAAAAAAAGCTCAACTTTTAATTCTTCATTTTTAATATTACCATAATCTCTGATACATATTTTATATATCAATAATCATAATAAAATGTTTTAGAATACTTATAGTCTTTGATATGTTAGATTATGGGAATATAGAAAGGAATTACAGATCTCAATACAGAAGGGAAAACACATATTTAAGGAGTAAGTTCTCCATAGCAACAGAATCATATATATTTGTCCCACAGTGATTGTACCAAAATAACTTATCTGAAGCCCTGGACACTTTAAGTTAATGGAAAAACTGAAGAGAACATTAAAGTCTCATGACTCTAGGTGGTGATTTATGAATTAGGTTTAATAGTCTAAGTATTCTCCCATCTGCTGAAAAATATATCTTTAGAGATTTAATATTAATTTTAATAATTCGGGTTTTGAAAGCAGTTTTTCATAGAACTTGTTAAAAGAATTTGTAATACTTCTTTGAAAAAAACCTCTAAAGTTTCATATGATTGCAATTGCTCTGAAATATAAAAACAAAGCCATTAAAATATATGTAAATATCAAAGGAATGGAAATAACTTCATAAAAAAATTACACGGTTCATTGTCTACTAAAGGACTGATTTTCCAGTTTGTAAATTGTGGTAATTCCTAGATTATTCTCCTGATTTTTTTTCTACTAACTAGTCATATCTCTGTTAATTAACCATATCAAAAGGTGAACAAAACTGAAAAATTTTTAAATCACAAAATATTTGAGTAGGAAAAGTCCCCAGAGAGGATCTATTGAAGCCACTTAATTTACAAATAAGGAAACTGATGCCAGTTTCTGCACTGTTTAAATTTTAATAAATTCCATTATCAAAATGACTAAAATCCCAAATAAAAGATTACTGTATTGTTCTAAAATAATTCCATATTGGCAAAACATATCACTGCCATTGGTCACATTCCTTTAAGGGAGAGCACTCACAATAAGAGTATCACAGTTTTGCTTCAGCTATTTGTTTCATTTTTATTTTAAATCTTAAAATGGTGGTAACTGTACCTCTCTCTTAGAGCTATGGTGAGAACTGAATGAGAGAATGAAACCAGAGTGCCTAGCTCAGAGTCTGGGGCATAGCAGGTGGTCAAAATAAATATCGCTTTACTTCGCTCTCTGCATTGTCATTATATAATTATTCCATTATATAATTATTTTACCTTTAGTTCAAAGGCAGTAAAAAGTGTAAAACTCGATGGAAAACTATGGCCCACTTCAAATTACTTTTTCCAAGTTACTCAAGAATTCAAAATAAATTGATAAGACATAAACAAATAAGAAAAATAAAGAAATGTCCCATCTTGCCTGTGCTTACTTGGAAGATATAAGACAGGTTATACTAAAGCTCCAGGTTTGCCATTGAAAGCTCAGTCCACTTCTCTATCTTTTTTAGTACCAGAAAGTAACCTGAGGGACACCTAGACATAAGGAAATCACCCAGATGCAGTCGACTTTCAGCAGCTCTAGTTTTAATCAGGAATTCAACACACATACATTATGGAGCAACTGCTATGTAGTGGCCACTGGCGTAGTTGTTCATGAGTATCAAAATTAATAAGAAACTGTCCTTTTCCTCAGAAAACTAAGGAATCTATTACAGCACTTAAGCTCAGTATAGAAAACGAAATACGACAGAAAGGAATAAAGGTGGAGAACCGTTTAGGGAGATGTCTGCCTGCTTGGAAGTAGAAGGAGAAATTAGGTCTGAGCTTCGTCTTGACTAGGAATTAGCCAATTCAAGGGCTGGCAGAAAGGAGAACATTTGATCCAGGACATGCAGAGACAAGAGACAAGATGTTATGAAGTGGATGGGAAAGCGTGACAGTGCAAGCCACAGGAACATATGGGAACTTGAGGCAATTATTGTGGAGACTTGTTGATTTTCCTTTCAGTGACAATTATTTCTGATGAGAGTGACAGATATTCAGGGAAGAACCTTGCCACATATAAATTTTCTTTTTAAGAAAAGATGACTAGCTACAAATTTCAATATAAATTATTAAATAAACAAAGAACAACCTAACCTTACACCTAAAACAATTAGAAAAAGAACAAAGAAACCCCAAAGTGAGCAGAAGGAAAGAAATCATAAAGATCAGAGCAGAAATAAATGAAAAAGAAAGGAAGGAAGCCATAGCAAAAATTAAAAAAACTAAAAGCTGGCTCTTTGAGAAGATTAACAAAATTGATAAACCACTAGCCAGACTCATCAAGAAAAAAAGGGAGAAGATGCAAATCAACAGAATTAGAAATGAAAAAGGAGAAGTCACAACGGACACCTCAGAAATACAAAAGATCATGAGAGACGACTACAAGCAACTCTATGCCAATCAATTGGATAACCTGGAAGAAATGGATACATTCTTAGAAAAATACAGTCTTCCAAGACTGAACCAGGAAGAAATAGAAACCATGAACAGACCAATCACAAGTACGGAAATTGAGGCAGTGATTAAAAATCTCCCAACACACAAAAGCCCAGGACCAGATGGGTTCATGGGCAAATTCTATCAAACATTTAGAGAAGAGCTAACACCTATCCTTCTCAAACTCTTCCAAAATATGGCAGAAGGTGGAACACTCCCAAACTCATTCTATGAGGCCACCATCACCCTGATACCAAAACCAGGCAAAGATGTCACAAAAAAAGAAAATTATAGACCGATATCACTGATGAATATAGATGCAAAAATCCTCAACAAAATACTAGCTAACAGACTCCAACAGCACATTAAAAAAATCATACACCATGATCAAGTGGGGTTTATCCCTGGGATGCAAAGATTCTTCAATATACGCAAATCAATCAACGTGATACATCATATCAACAAACTGAAGGATAAAAACCATACGATCATCTCAATAGATGCACAAAAAGAATTTGACAATGTTGAACATTCATTTATGATAAAAGCTCTTCAGAAAATGGGCATAGAAGGAAATTACCTCAACATAATAAAAGCCATATATCAGAAACCCAAAGCCAACATCGTTCTCAATGGGGAAAAACTGGAAGAATTCCCTCTAAGAACAGGAACAAGACAAGGGTGTCCACTCTCACAATTATTATTCAACATAGTTTTGGAAGTGTTAGCCACAGCAATCAGAGAAGAAAAAGTAATAAAAGGAATCCCAATTGGAAAAGAAGAAATAAAATTGTCACTCTTTGCAGATGACATGATATTATATACAGAAAACCCTCAAGATGCTACCAGAAAACTGCGAGCACTAATTGCTGAGTTTAGTAAAGTAGCAGGATACAAAATTAATGCACAGAAATCTCTTGCATTCCTATACACGAACAATGGAAGAGCAGAAAGAGAAATTAAGGAAACTCTCCCATTCACCATTGCAACCAGAAGAATAAAATACCTAGGAATAAACCTGCCTAAGGAGGCAAAAGATCTGTATGCAGAAAACTTTAAGACATTGATGAAAGAAATCAAAGACGACACAAACAGATGGAGGGATATACCATGTTCCTGGATTGGAAGAATCAACATCGTGAAAATGACTGTACTCCCCAAAGCAATTTACAGATTCAATGCAATCCCGATCAAATTACCAATGGCATTTTTCACAGAACTAGAGCAAGAAATTTCATGATTTGTATGGAAACGCAAAAGACTCCAAATAGCCAAAGCAATCTTGAGAAGGAAAGACAGAGTTGGTAGAATCAGGCTTCCTGACTTCAAACTATACTACAAGGCCATAGTGATCAAGACAGTATGGTACTGGCACAAAAATAGAAAGTGAGATCAATGGAACAGAATAGAGAACTCAGAGGAAAAAGCAAACACATATGGGCAGCTTATCTTTCACAAAGGAGGCATGAATATACAATGGAAAAAAGACAGCCTCTTCAGTAAGTGGTGCTGGGAAAATTGGACAGCAACATGTAAAAGAATGAAATTAGAACACTTCCTAACACCATACACAAAAAGAAACTCCAAATGGATTAAAGACCTACATGGAAGGCCAGACACTATCAAACTCCTAGAGGAAAACATAGGCAGAACACTCTATGACATCCATCAAAGCAAGATCCTTTCTGACCCACCACCTAGAATCATGGAAATAAAATCAAGAATAAACAAATGGGACCTCATAAAACTTAAAAGCTTTTGCGCAGCGAAAGAAACCATAAACAAGACTAAAAGGCAACCCTCAGAATGGGAAAAAATAGTTGCCTATGAAACAACGGACAAAGGATTAACCTCCAAAATATACAAGCAGCTCGTGCAGCTTCATACCAAAAAGCAAATAACGCAATCCACAAATGGGCGGAAGACCTAAATAGACATTTCTCCAAAGAAGACAAACAGATGGCCAACACACACATGAAAAGATGCTCAACATCACTAATCATTAGAGAAATGCAAGTCAAAGCCACAATGAGGTGTCACCTCACGCCGATCAGAATGGCCATCATCACAAAATCTGGAAACAACAAATGTTGGAGAGGGTGTGGAGAAAAGGGAACTCTCCTGCACTATTGGTGGGATTGTAAGTTGGTACAACCACGATGGAAAACAATTTGGAGGTTCCTTAAAAAACTACAACTAGAACGACCATATGATCCAGTAATCCCACTACTGAGCATATACCCAAAGAAAACCATAATTCCAAAAGAAACATGTACCATAATGTTTATTGCAGCACTATTTACAATAGCCAGGACATGGAAGCAACCTAAATGCCCATCAACAAATGAATGGATAAAGAAGATGTGGCATATATATACAATGGACTATTACTCAGCTATAAAAAGGGATGAGATGGAGCTCTATGTAATGAGGTGGATAGACCTAGAGTCTGTCATACAGAGTGAAGTCAGTCAGAAAGAGAAAGACAAATATTGTATGCTAACTCACATATACGGAATCTAAAAATGGTACTGATGATCTCAGGGACAAGAACAAGGACGCAGGTGCAGAGAATGGACTGGAGAACTCGAGGTTTGGGAGGGGCCGGGGGGTGAAGGGGAAGCTGAGACGAAGCAAGAGAGTAGCACAGACATATATATACTACCAACTGTAACGTAGATAGCCAGTGGGAAGCTGTTGTATAACAAAGGGAGTTCAACTCGAGGATGGAAGATGCCTTAGAGGACTGGGACAGGGAGGGTGGGGGGGACTCAAGGGAGGGTGGGGGGGGAGTCAAGGGAGGGAGGGAATACGGGGATATGTGTATAAAAACAGATGATTGAACTTGGTGTACCCCCCAAAAAATAACAAATAAATAAATAAAATTAAAAAAAAAAAGAAAAGATGACTAGCTACAAATTTCAATATAAATTATTAAATAAACAAAGAAAGTGAAGTGACTGAGAAGGTGGTCAGGATAGGCTTCATAAGAGCAGGAAGGATTAAAAAATAGACATGCATGAACCCACTGAAATAAAGGAGTTGTACAGGTTTGGAGCAACTAGCAACAGACTTTTAAGTAAAGAAAAGCAAGTCTGAGGACTGACTCCACCTGACTTCAAAACTTACTATAAAGCTGCCGTGATCAGGACAGTATGATATTCATAAAAGAATAAAAAAATAAATCTATGAAACAGAATACAGAGCCTAGAAATACTTACACAAACATAGACAATTAATCTTTGACAAAGGCAGCAAAGGACAGTAGAACAAGGATAGTCTTTTCAACAAATGATGCTGGAATAATTGGACATCCACACGCGAAAAAAAAATGAATCTAGACACAGACTTTACACCTTCCACAAACATTAACTCAAATGGATCACACTAAAATGCAAAACCACAGAACTCCCAGAAGATAACACACAAGAAAATCTAGGTGACAAGTATGATGATGATATTTTAAATACAACACCAAAGTACAATCCATGAAAGAAATAATTGGTAACCTGGACTTCATGACAATTCAAAACTTCTGCTCTGCAAAAGACAATGTCAAGAGAAGGGAAAGACAAGCCACAGGTTACGAGAAAATATCTGCAAAAGGCAGATCTGATAAAGGACTCTCATTCAACATTTACAAAGAATTCTTAAAACAGCAATAAGAAAATGGAGAATCTAATTGTTAAAAATGGGCAAAAGGTCTTAACAGACACCTCACTAAAGAAGATATACACATGGCAAGTAAGCATATGAAAAGGTGTTCAATATCACATGTCATTAGGGAATTGAGATTTTTTTATAAATTTATTTATTTATTTATTTATTCTTGGCTGCATTGGGTCTTCGTTGCTGCGAGGGCTTTCTCTAGCTGTAGCAAGGGTGGGCTACTCTTTGTTGCGGTGCACAGGCTTCTTATTTCAGTGGCTTCTCTTGTTGCAGAGCACTGGCCCTAGGTGCTTCAGTACTTGCGGCACATGGGCTCAGTAGTTGTGGCTGGCGGGCTCTAGAGCGCAGGCTCAGTGGTTGTGGCACATGGGCTTAGTTGCCCCGTGGCATGTGGGATCTTCCTGGACCAGGGATCAAACCCATGTCCCTTGCATTGGCAGGCAGACTCTTAACCACTGTGCCACCAGGCAAGTCCCAGGAACTGAGAATTAAAACAATGAGATACCACCACACACCTTTTAGGATGGCCAAAATCCAAAACACTGACAACAGCAAATACTGGAGAGGATGCAAAGCAACACAAATTCATACACTACTAGTGGGAATGCAAAATGATGCAGCCACTTTGGAAGACAGTCTGGCAGTTTCCTACAAAACTAAACATACTCATCTCACACAATCCAGGAATCACTGTTCTTGGCATATACTCAAATGCTGACATCTATATCCACATGAAAACCTGAACATGCAAACTTACGGGAACCTTATTTATAACTGCCAAAACTTGGATGCATTCAAGATGTCCTTTAGAAAGCGAATGGATAAATACACTGTGGTATAAACAGACAATGGAATATTATTCAGTGCTAAAAATGAGTTACCAATTCATGAAAAGACATGGAAGAAACTTAAACACATACTACTAAGTGAAAGAAGCCAGTCTGAAAGGGCTGCCTACACACTGGATGATCCCTCCCAACTACCTGAATTCTGGAAAAGGCAAAACCATGGAGACATAAAAAAATCAGTCGTTGACAGTACTGCAGGGAGGCAGAACACAGAGGGTTTTTAGGGTAGTGAAAATACCCTGTATGATACTACAATGGTGGATACATATCATTATATATTCATCTAAACACACAGAATGTGTAATACCAGGAATAACCCCTCATGTGAACTATGAACTCTGGATGATAAAGATGTGTCCATGTACCTAAATAGACATTTCTCCAAAGGAGATATTCGGATGGCCAACAGGCACATGAAAAGATGCTCAATATCACTAATTATTAGAGAAATGCCAATCAAAAATACAATGAGGTAGCACCTCACAACAGTCAGAATGGCCATCATTAAAAAGTCGACAGGGCTTCCCTGGTGGCGCAGTGGTTAAGAATCCACCTGCCAATGCAGGGGACACGGGTTCAATCCCTGGTCCGGGAAGATCCTACATGCCGCAGAGCAACTGAGCCCGTGCGCCCCAACTACTGAGTCCGCACCCTGCAACTACTGAAGCCTGCCAGCCTAGAGCCTGAGCTCCGCAGCAGGAGAAGCCACTGCACTGAGAAGCCTGCGCACCACAACGAAGAGCAGCCCCTGCTCATCACAACTAGAGAAAGCCCGGGCCCAGCAACAAAGACCCAATGCAGCCAATAAATAAATAAATAAATAAATAAATAAATAAATAAATAAATTTTAAAAATGGTGTTCTTCAAGGTTTAAAAAAAAAGGAAAAAAAAGGCTACAAATAAGAAACGCTGGAGAGGGCCTGGAGAAAAGGGAACCCTCCTACACTGGTGGTAGGAATGTAAATTGGTGCAGCTATTCTAGAAAACAGTATGGAGGTTTCTTAAAAAAACTCAAAATAGAGTTGCCATGTGACCCAGCAATCCCAGTCTGGGGCCTCTATCCAGAAAAAACTGCAATTTGAAAAGACACATGCACCCCAATGTTCACAGCAGCACTATCTACAGTAGCCAAGACATGCGAGCAACCTAATGTCCATCTACAGAGGAGCAGATAAAGATCTGCTACACGTATACAACAGAATACTTACTGGGCCATGATAAAGAACGAAATAATGCCATTGGAAGCAACATGGATGGACCTGGAGATTATCATACTAAGTGAAATAAGTCAGGAAGAGGAAGACAAATACCGTATGATGTTACTTATGTGTGGCATCTAAAATATGATACAAATGAACCTATTTACAAAACAGAGACAGACTCATAGACATAGAAAACAAATGTGTGGCTACCAAAGGGGAAAGTGGGTGGGGAAGAGATAAATTAGGAGTTTGGGATTAGCAGATACAAACTACTATATATGAAATAGATAAACAACAAGGTCTTACTGTATAACACAGGGAACCATATTCAATCTCCTGTAATAGAGTGGGAAGACAAGGGGTAGGGAAATAAAAGGAGGAAATACAAAGGCCTCAAGGAATGTTGTAAAAGTATAAAGGAAGTCATAATCCTACACTTGTTCATTGATCCTGAGTTCATAATGATATGTTAATTAATATTTTATTTAAATATTAATGAAGGGGGCAGAGTCAAGATGACAGCCTGGGAAGACGCAGAGATCACATCTCCCCACAAATAGATC
This sequence comes from Hippopotamus amphibius kiboko, assembly GCF_030028045.1. Lineage (NCBI taxonomy): Eukaryota > Metazoa > Chordata > Mammalia > Artiodactyla > Hippopotamidae > Hippopotamus > Hippopotamus amphibius. Next base: position 75,001,200 of record NC_080198.1, on the reverse strand, counting down.
AGTTGCCAGATGCCAGCGGGCGACCTGAGACCCAAGCAGACTGCGGGAACCCCGCAGCAACCAGGTAGGACCTGGGGCAAGTCAGGGGGGCGGGGAAGGGGAAGCCACGCTGGACCAGCGCCCCTGGGGGGTGGCTGGGGGAGGTCTGGAGGGACCGTTGAGGGCTGGGGAGATCAGGAAACTGCAACTGGGTTTCTCCCACCCAGGAGGCCAGGAGGCCTGCTGAGCTCCCCAGCTGGAGGGCCTGCTGGGCCCCCCAGCAGGGTCCTCCACCCTCCAAGGCCCCCGCTGGGCTGCCTGGGTCCTGGGGGTGTGTGAAGGAGGGAGGAGGGGTGAGGAGGTGGAGAGGCAGACAGGTGGGGTGGGGGCCTTGGGATTGGGGGATGGGGAGGCGAGAAGGCACTTTGCCTGCCCTCTTGGCCAGGGAGGCTGACTGGGCTCCCAGGCTTGGTCCTTTACTCTCCAGGCCCCCCTCCGGCACGAGGATCCTGGGGGTGTGGGGGGTTGGGGAGGCAGACAGTGGGGGTGGGAAGGGATCTCTCCAGGTCAGAAGAATAGGGGAGGCACCGCTGGGTATTTCTTCTGGGCGGGTCCTCCACCTTCCAAGGCTCCTCCAGGCCGTTGATCCTAGAAGTACAGGAGGGAAGCGGTGGGGGGAAAAGAAGAGCGACAGAAGAGGGGAGGGATGCTCTGGGATCAGAGGATCAGGGGAGGAGTGGAAGGCATTTCCGCTGCCCACTGGCCCAAGAAGCCTGCTGGGCTCCTGAGTCTGGTCCCTCGGTCTCTCTGGCTGAGTGGGTCATACAAGCCTGGGAGGGAGGGAGGAGAGGAGAAGAGGAAGAGAGGCAGACAGCAGTGGGGGGGGGGACCTTGCAGGACCAGAGGATCAGGGGTAGACACTGCGGGAAATCTCCCTACCCACTTGGCACCGGGAGGCCTGCTGCGCCCCCAGGCCTGGTCTTCGGTCCTCCAGGGGCCCCTCTTGGTCTCACTGGTCCTAGGGGTGTAGAAGGAAAGCAGGGAAGAAGAGCAGAGGCAGGCAGGGGAGGGGGCCTTCTGGGATTGGAGGATCAAGGGAGGCGGAGAAGGTATTTCCCCTGCCTACTAGCTCTGGGAAGCCTGCTAGGCTCACAGACCTGGTCTTTCACACTCCAGGCCCCCTCCAGCTGCTTGGGACCTAGGAGAGTGGGGGGTGGGGGAGAGGAAGAGAGGCAGACAGGAACCTTAGGAGACTGGGAGATCTGGGGAAGTGCCGCAGGCGTTACCCTAGCCCAGTTGGCCCTGAGAAGCCTGTTGGGCATCAGAGTCTGGTCTCCTGCCTTTCAGTGCCCCCTGCAGCTGTGAGGGTCCTAGGGGAATAGAAGAGAGGGGGTGAGGAAGAAGAGAACCCAAGGGGGAGCGACCCTCCAAGATTGGAGAACTAGGGGAGGTGCCTAGCATTTCTCCCACCAACTCGGGCCCAGGGAGCCCACTGGGTACCTTGACCTGGTCCTTTGCCCGCAGGACCAGAGGCATTCCTGGGCCCCTCTGCCTCATTGGGCCTAAGCCCCATTCCCCACCACCCCCAAGGCCTTTTCGAAGTGTAGGCCCTGCCCACTGCCGAACTCCCCCCCCACCCCCCCGCCATCCCTTGTCTAAGCCCCACCCCCACAGCCAAGGCCTTTTCTGGCTTTTTGTTTTCTTTTTTTTTCTTTCCACCTCTTCACTTAGGCGATTGCAGTTGTTTTACCTTCCAGCTGTTGCTCCATTTTTTTTTAATTTTTTCTAACACATCTGTTAGTTTCCTATTATCATATTTTTTATCTTGCTATTGTTCTGCTGTTCTCCTACCTGTTTTTTAAAAATTGTTTTCATTTTCCTGCTCCACATGGCTTGTGGGATCTTGATTCACAAGCCCAGGGTCAGGTCTGAGCTCCTGAGGTGGGAGCTCTGAGTCCAAAACATTGGACTAGCAGGGAAACCCAGTTCGCAGGGAATATTCATCTGAGTGAGGTCTCCCAGAGGTTCTCAACTCAACACGAAGACCCAGCTATACTCAACAGCCTACAAACTCCAGTGCTTGAAACCTCAGACCAAACACCCAGTGGGAGAGGAACACAATCCCACCCATCCAAAGTGGGGGAAAAATGAGATGACAAAAAAATATGTCACAGATGAAGGAACAAGGTAAAAATACACAAGACCAAATAAATGAAGAGGAAATAGGAAAATTGCCTGGAAAAGCATTCAGAGTAATCATAGTAAAGATGATCCAAAATCTCGATAACAAAAGAGAGAAAATACAAGAAACAGTTAATAAGGACTCTGAAGAACTAAAGAACAAACAAACAGTAATAGATAACAAAATAACCGAAATTAAAAATACTCTAGGTGCTACAAACAGCAGAATAACTGAGGCAGAAGAATGAATAAGTGAGTTGGAAGATAGAAAGGGGGAAATAACTGCCACAGAGCAGGAAAAAGAAAAAAGAATAAAAAGAATGGAAGACAGTCTCAGAGACCTTGGTGACAAGTGTGGCTATACCTAGAGTAACACTTGGGTGAATTTAACCCAAAGGAGTTACAACTTAATAAAGATATGTAAGATAGCATCAAAGCATTCTGGCAAAATATTTTCTGCCACTTTTATGTCGTTTGTTTTGAAATATGTTTCAGTTTCTGGAATTTTAAAAAATATTTTAATGTCTTCTATTACATAACTGTTTAAATAGCATTAGGATTAGTAATTAGTTAAACAGCATTCGTACTTACTAGATTCTTTCCAACATTAGGGTTATAGGTTAAAATTATTGCTTTAATCACCTGAGTTAAGACATCTCTACTTTTAGCCCTTGTGACAAAGCAGCAGGAATGGAGAGGCAGCAGACAGTACACTGATTTTAGCATTAACACCTGGCTAGTCTTAACTGACAAGTTTCTCTTGTCAATCACCAGTGCTCTCACCCCATTATCTCTGTCCAGTTCTGGCCTTCCTCATTCCTAACATGATCAGCAACAGTAGCTTCCTCTCAGGGCTCTGGGCCTTCAACTTTTCTCTCCCCTAACCCACCCACTACTCTGCAGGAATCTGGGCATTTGACGCCTTTCCTTAAAGCTTTGGCAATTGTTCAACTGCCTATTGTACTTAAAGTTCAAACTCTATTAAGTAAACCAATTTTCTGTCAGGGAAATCAAGTGAGAAACGAATCTCTCCACAATTCATCTTTAACCTATTTCTTCAGCCTTATCTTTACCCATCCCTTACGCATTCCAAAATACCCTGAACTGTAATTTTTACCTCAATAGCTAAAACACAAACTGTGTGATCATACTCTCTCAGTTCTAATCCCAGTAGTACTAACTTCTAGACATGGAAACTAAAATTAAGTGCTTAATTTCTCTAAATTTCAGTTTTCCCATCTGCAAAATGGGTACCAAAGGGTTGTTAATATTAAATGACAATTACTCAACAAGGAGTAGCTAATACTAATCACAGCAAACATTTTATTCACTCTTACTTCCATGCCTTTACCCAAAGCTATTTGCCTGACATGTCCCTCCCACCTAGCATCCTTTTCTCAATGAATTCCTGTCTGTCCCTGAAAGTCTGGTTCAAATGGCAACTCTCTTTGAAAGCCTTCCTCTACCATTTCACTTAGAAATTACAGCATTTTGTGCATATTGCACTATCACAACACGCATCTTCCTAGATCTGTATACACACCTTCTCCCCTACACTGTAAGACCTGCACGAAAAACAATAATATTTTTGCATCCTTGTATTATGGGTTGAATCGTGCCCCTCAAAAAAGATATATTTAAGACCTAATACTCAGTATCTCAAAATGCGGCTTGATTTGGAAGAGGGTTGTTGCAGATATAATTGGTTAAGATGAGATCATACAGGCGTAGGGTCGGCTCCAATCCAATATGACTGGCATCCTTAGAAGCAGGCAGCAATGTGAAGACAGAGAGAGAGAAAACACCACGTGAAGGTGGAGGCAGAGATTGGAGTGACACATATACAAGCCAAGGAATGCCAAGGATTGCTGGCCTTCACCAGAAGCTAAGAGGAGGCAAGGAAGGATTCTCCCTGAGGGCCTTCAGACTTGTAGCCAACACCCCGATCTCAGACTTCTTGCTTCCAGAACTGTGAGATAATAAATGTCTGTTGTTTTAAGCCACCCAATTTGTGGTACTTTGTTACCACACGCCTTGGAAACTAACACATTCCCAGCTTTAGGGAAAAAACTCCAATATATTTTTGTTGAAGAAACAAAAGGCTTTAAGAATTTCATATAGTAAATTTGGACTTACACAGAAAAATAGGAATAAGTGTAGATGGCTATAGTAGGTCATCAAAAGTTCTGGCTCTAAGAATCTATGATTCTGTGTGATTTCATATTTTAGTATCATATTTCAACTTCCTTCCCCATCTAAAAATGTAAGATGATAGATTCCTAAGACTTTGAAAACTTTACTACATTCCTCCTTGCCCTGTAACCTACACTGGCTGCTCATAAAATGAAAGTTATTATTAATCATCAAGGTAGTGGTATAAAGTTTTTCAACTGATGATTCATAAAAATGACACAATTATTCATCTTTGTATGTTAGCTGTAAACTAAGAATATTGTGTCTGAGACTCTAGAAAATTTTCCTCAAAGCATTTTTATTTACAACATATTTGCTCTTAGTGGTCTATTAATCTATTATAGTTCTATGCTGATATGTGGCCTACACCTAGAAATGTTAATTTACACAGAAATAAGAGTGTAAAGACATATAAAACTAATATTCTAGGCCAGAATCAAGGTCTACTTGCTACTTTAGAAACTGTAGCTAAGAAAGAGGGGGAAAAACCTAGAAGAACTTGGAAAGAGAAATGTAATTTCAGTCATTGTTGTTAGAAGGGACATTCATTGTACAACTAAAAATTCCAAAGTATACAAGGAAGGCAGAATGTCATACTACTTGGTGCCTAAAATAACACATTACTATAAAGTAAAACAATTTCATTCTTAGAGCATCGAAAATCCAAGACTATGAAAGTGTGCTTTCTGAGATATCTCTGAGCCTTAACTTCAAGAATGCGCAGTGAAGGTGCTAAATCTGTCATAAAACACAAAGCTCTGCCCTCCCTGAGCCAAGCATCCAATTTTCTGACACCTACATTTACTGTTGGCTCCAAATAGACGTCTCATCTTTTACTGTTTAGGTCTATGAGCACAAGACCCCACAAAGAAGGAAGCCAGTAGAGTGACAGTCCAGTTCTATGGTTTGTGGAACTCCTATCAGTGTACAAGTTCTATTCAGTAATCCAAGAATCCAACAGCCATGCATAATCATGGGTTATGTTTTATCCAGAGCCACCATTAGTTTGCCGTGGCAGCTCTGGGTAAATTAGTTTTTTCTGAAGCTGAGTTGCTTCATTCGTATGTCAGAATAATGACATTATCTGCTTCCTTGGATTTGTTGTGCGGATTAAATGAGAGTAAGCTCAGAATGCTTAACATAGAGTCTGCCACACAGTAATCACCCAGTAAAAGTTAACTCTTACTTTCATCATCGTTATTACCGGGGCAGGTAATGGAACCAGGAAACAAGTGAAGTGCAGGACCACGCCTCTTTCTCAATGGACACCCAACACTAATACTCCAGGCCAGTGACCAGCAAACTAAGCCTGTGGTCCAAGTACAGTCCAAAGCCTGTTTCTATGAATAATCATTTATTGGAACAGTCACTCCTACTCTTTTACATATAGTCTGTCTGCTTACCCCTGAAGATTGAGTAGTTGTAAAAAAGACCATATAGCCTACAGATCCTAAAATAGTTATTATTTGGTCCTTTAAAAAATACATTTGCAGATTCTGTACCAGGCCCTTGCTACTTCAAGTGTGGTCCTCAGCGTGTCAGAAATGTAGACACTCAGGCTCCCCAGACCTACTGAACCACAATCTGCACATTTACACAAGATCCCCACATGATTCACGTGCACATTAAAGGTTGAGATGCGCTGGCCAAGGCCAGGGGTCAGCAAATTTTCTGCAAAGGGCCAAAGAGTAAATATTTTAACCTTTGGGGGTGACGCACGTCTGTTGCACCTCTTCAACTCTGCCTTCCTAATTCAAGAGCAGCTCTAAACAACATTTAAATCAATGAGCATGGTTCTATACCAATAAAACTATTCATGGAAGCTGAAATTTTAATTTCATAAACTTTTTTAATGTCACAAAATATCCTTTTAATTTTTTTCAAACATTTAAAAATGTTAAAACATTTTTTAGCTTATGGACCATACAAAAACAGGCAGCTGGCTGGATCTAGACCACCAGCCATAGTCTGCAGTCTTAGTCTAGGCTACTGGCACACCACAGCTGAGCCAATACTTCGCTCCTCCCCACTAATTCTCTGATAAATGCTTCACCAGTAAATCATTCACTAATGAAGTATTTCCCCCAGGGTATTAATTAGGAAGATTTCAGCTACAAGAAACAGAAAATCCTGGCCTAACTAGCTGAAGCTTATGAAAACTATTATTTTATATAAGAAATTCTGAGGTCAGGCAGCTTCAGCGTTGCTTCATTCAATGCCTCAAGAATATTGCGAAGGACCAAGGATCTTTCCATCATTCTATACTGCATTCTTCAAGATGTAGGCTTGTCCTTAGGCTAACTACCTTATATCATAACCAGACAAAATAACATCTAGTAAAAATAGTGTCTTTTTTTGTGTCTCCTTTTAATTGTGACAAAAATTTTCCCAAAGTTCCCCAGGAGATTTCACTTCTTGCACTCACCAGAAATGCATCATACCTATTGCTAAAATATGAACAGTCAAGAAGAAAGGGATTATCATAAATGGATTAGGAAAGCATATGGCCATATTAAAGAGGTTAAATTATCTGAACAAAAATTCTTATTAGCAAGCAGGAAGGAGGAGGGGTGCAGGAATTATTATTGAGCAGTCAAACAACACTCAGTACTGCAACTGGAATTTGTATTTAGCAAGTTGTCACTAATAAAGCGTATCCCGTTCATCAGCCACAGTTAAGCGGAAGGTAGCTAATTAATCTTCAAGAAATAGATACCTCTGGAAGAGTCTGACTGTGACCGTATAACACAAATATTGGCATAATACAGATCTGAAGCAGACAAAATGTAATTACAGAATGAAAGGCACATACCACAATCTGAGAACAGCTATAGCTTTTGGCAAAACCTAACCCTAACACCTTTTTACAGACTGACATTCATCATGTGATTCAGGCAGTTAGTATTTGCAAACCCCACTCTGGCTCCAGCCAACTTTCTCAAGGATATGTATCAGTTCCAATTAAAATAGCTGCTAACCAATTAGAATCTGCATTTTTCTTCAGATCCCCTTTCATCCAGCTCAATCAAATGCTTGTCATTTTAATAATATTCCTTCGGTTCCTGCATTCCCCTCACATTTTTGTTGGCTCTTAATCATAACATTACACTCATCAATAGCAACCAATACTTGCTTTTACCAGTGGGATATTAGGGAGTGGTGGGGACTGTGAAAAAAATGGAAAGCATATGCTCCACTTATGGGACCAGCTGCTTCTCTGCTTAGCTCTCTTGGCTGATGCTAGTGATTCTCAGACTCAGTATCGTGAGATCTTCCAATTTTTGAAGAGAAATCAGGAATCCAGATGTTTATGTAGTAACCTCCCAATCTGTCAGTGTTGGCAATTAATCACTGGGTTATTGATTACACAAAGATATTCATTTTGTGAAAATTCCTTAAGCTACACAAATTCCTTGATTTGTGCATTATTCTGCATTGAAGTATAATATGTACTTGAACACAAAGTTTACTTTAAAATAAGCAAAAACAAAAAACCAAAATAAAGCAAAGTTAAGTTAAAAACACTCCAATATGACCCTGAGAAAACCACAACCCAAAAAGAAACATGTACCACAATGTTCACTGCAGTACAATTTACAATAGCCAGGACAGGGAAGCAACCTAAATCCCCATCAACAGATGAATGGATAAAGAAGATGTGGTACATATATACAAGGGAATATTACTCAGCCATAAAAAGGAATGAAATTGAGTTATTTATAGTGAGGTGGATGGATCTAGAGTCTGTCATACAGAGCAAAGTAAGCCAGAAAGAGAAAAACAAATACCGTATGCTAACTCATATGTATGGAATCTAAAAAAAATGGTACTGATGAACCCAGTGACAGGGCAAGAATAAAGATGCAGATGCAGAAAACGAATTGAGGACACGGGATGTGGGCGAAGGGGAACCTGGGACGAAGTGAGAGAGTAGCATTGACATACATACGCTACCAAATGTAAAACAGATAGCTACTGGGAAGCTGCTGCATAACACAGGGAGATCAACTCGATAATGGGTGAGACAGGGAAGGGTGGGAAGGAGTCACGGGAGGGAGGGGATATGGGGATATACGTATAAATACAGCTGATTCACTTTGTTGTACAGCAAAAACTCGCACAATAGTGTAAATCAATTAAATTCCAATAAAGAGCTTAAAAAAAACACTCCAATATTATCTGTAGGCTATTAGTCTGTGAATAATGGGGGAGCTGTCTCCTACAGCTTCCTTTCAGGGTGCTGTAGGTGGGAGGAAACAAGGCTCGGTCATTCAGTGGCTGATGGGTGATAAGAGGACTACAATAAGAAGAGAAGTTGGTGCATTCTCTTCCTTCTGTCTCTCACTGTCCATCCTTAGCACCTAACCAGCAGCAGAAAGTACAGAAAGCTTGGTGAGGACGCAGCACTATTTCTGAGACCCAGCTGGTGAAGGGGTAGCTATGCAGACCATTACTATTTATTTTTCCCAACTATTTCCTCAAACCAGGAAACAAAAACCTATTCTAAATATAACCTATCCTAAAACTACTCTAAGTTTTCCAAATACAACACAGAAAGCTCTCAAATTTTCTTTTGTATAATTTAAAAGTCTAAATTAGAAACTGACTGATACTTGTTAATATATATCAGGACCTGACATGTTTCAGAGACACTTATCTTACCTTCCTGTTATGTTTCACTCTGTTTCCTAAGAATATAGTTATATGTTGAGTAATTTAGCATGGAAGTATCTCTTAGTGGGCTTCACAACAAGTAGTTTTGTTGACCTACTTATTTCAAGTATTTTGGTGCTAAAAATGTGACAGTTATACCTTCTTTTTCCCAAGAATGTTTTGAAGACACATTTAAACATTTCCGCTTGTGGGAATCTGCTTACTTTCTCCACAGAACATTGAAGAAAAAAAAGTTACTACTTCAACAGAAAGATTAAAGCATTTAAATATGATCCGATATCTAGAAATAAAATAACACACTCCATAAAGAAATTGTGAGAAATCACAACAGACATATATTGTAAATGAACAACTCAGAAATGTAGTATACGAGAACAGGAACATAAGTGATGCTACCAAAGTAAACTTATTAGAATAAGCAAAACACCACCAGATAAATTCTATTGCATTTTTTTCACAATGAACAGAGAAAAAAATAAAATTAAAAACTGGTGGTATTAGATTTTGCCATTCTTTAAACTTAGGGGTGAACTGTAGCTTGAGAATTTTCTAAATGTTTAATGAATAATTCTTTCCCTTTAAATCCAAAGTTTTTCCCTCATAGCTTTTTGGAGAACTATCTGATCCTTGATAGTACACGGTCTTGGCTTCTGAATGAGGCAAAAACACTTCATGAGAGATGGAGTCTTTTATGTATAAACTTGTGTGTGTATACATGTTTAAACTGTTTATGGTGGAAATGTAATCAGAATAAAGATAAAATTACTGATGGATTCTTAAATGACATAACTGCTGCCTCAGAGTCTTGGGAAAACTATTGCTTAGAAGCTTCCAGGATTCTAAGAAATCAACCAGAAAGTCTAAGAGAAAATGTAGGAAAATTTTAATTAAAAGCGTACTAATGTAAGGTGATTTGAGTGCTGCTATAGATGTTTATGAGATTTTGTCACCTATCGTTAAGGTTCATAAAACACACCATTTACACACACAACAACCGTATGAGTCAAACTCTCTAAATTTTCAAATTACCATCTAGCTTAAACCCACCACTTACCTTGATTTAGTACATTGCTCTGGATTCTTCCTGAATGGGATAGACTAGATATTGGGAAAGCAGCTAAAGACACAGACAAGCTACTGACCTTTATCTTTTCTCTCTACAAAGCATTTAACAGCACTTCCTGTTTCAGACAGGTAAGATGGTGGTTTATGTACATTTTCATTTATATAAAGTATTGAGGCCTTGGAATCTGAAAGATCATTTTGGTCTTTCAGAAAATGAAGGGAAAGTGAGGCAAAGGCTATTTTCCATATGTGTGTACGAATCTGTTAATTTTGCTACTTTGATTTTTGGAACGGAAGGTGAGATCCTATTGGAGATCAGACCCTATCTCACCTAGCTTACTTCTGGAAGGCCCTTCCCATCCTCTAAAGCACATGGCTCCATGAACACTCCCACAGACCCTGACCACAGCAAATTCAGACTGTCCCATAATAAGATACCCTTCAGATAAACAGTGACTCTTGCAGTTTATCTGGCTTCCATTCCAAAACAAAATACAGGGTAGGAAATTTTCCAAGTCTCATTCTAAGATTTATTGTCTGCTAGTAACCAATATTCCACATACCTTTATTTAAATCTTTCTTCTTAGGTTGGGGAAAAGCTGAAATCTCCCCATCACCAATATCAACTGTTGTCATGGAGCCACAGTGAACAGCCTCCTGTGTTCATAAAGCATCTTACAGATCCCAGCATCTTAAGCCCTCCTGGTTCTTCTGCCTCAGACTCCTCTGTCCACAGAGGTCACTGAGGAAGCAAATTCACTGACAAACATTTACTTTGTTGGTTTAAACTAAGAAGACATTTTGTGATTTATGGAGAGCATTTCACCAACACTATAAGCCAAGCATGTGGAGTTCCAGAATACAGAAAACAAAAGAATCTGTATTATTTTTATAATTCCAAATATCAACACGTGATAGAACAAACAATAACAACAAATACCTAGATTGTGAAACACAAAGCAACACATACTCTCTCACTTCACACACACTTCGGAAATTATTTCCATTCGACCTAGTTCTGGTACTTTAAGCCCAACGGATGGGGAAAAAAGCACAAACACAAAGTCATCATTAAAGCAATAGGAAGAACATACCCCGACTTATTTGTTGGTAAGATTTCTAAAAGCTAAGAATGGAAAGCATAACAGGAAGTGATAATTTGTTTATAAACAGTTGGTTTATGGACCAAATGAGAGTTAGTCCATAAAAGTCCTAATTTGGTTAAATTCATTGTTAAAATATCCCCTTCTCTTACCTCGCTTACAATTACTTCTAAATTTCACTCTGCCTTAGTAACATTTATTTCCCTTTCTTTGTTCTCTGTCACAACATGGTATGTAACTGATATTGAGCTGAACCAGGATCGCAGGTGTCTAATGACCCAGGTGGTCTTCTCACTGGCTTTGCCAGGCATGGCTTCTGCTCCTTCTGCGACCCTCCTAGTTGACCAGAGTGAGCCTGTTCCTTTAACGACCCCCCATTCCTCCCTCACCAAGTCATCTTTCAAGTCCTGAAACTCCTCTGATTTATTTTTGCTCTTTTGAAGGACCTCTGAGTCCCAGGTTTTGTTGTTGTTTTGTTTGTTGTTTGTTTTGCTTTGTTTTATCCTCCTGGTCTCTGTGAATTTTCTTTGTATTTGACCACAGGAATCTGAACCACCACCACCCCGCTCCCCCGACCCCGCCATTCCCTCTTCACGAGTGACTTAAACAACCACGGAAGGAAAAGTCCTGAAAATGATCCAATTCCGATCGAGTGTGGAACCATTACAGACAGTGCTGCAGCACCCCCGTGCCTGTGGCTGTATCTGAGGGCCCTGAAAGGCAGGAGGATGCTGTAGAATGCACTGCTGTTTGCCAGAATCCAGCAGGAAGGGCCAACTGGTGCTCCGCCAGAAGTTCAGTTTTCCCTTCTATTTTCCTAAACACGTGACGGACTTCCGAGGTAAACTTACTCCTTCTAAAAATGTATGCACTTTCTATCTCAATTCATGCTTACAGCCTGAACTTTTAAAAGTCTCTTGCAAAAAAACATTCCGATCATCAAACTTACCCACCTTCCCTCCTTCTCTGGAACATTCCATCACCAAGTTTATTACAACCCTCTCTTGTTGCTCCAAAGACTCTTCCGATATCTGTAACCCCCCCCCCCCCCACCATCCCCGCCCCACTGCAGGCAGGGCTAGGACACTAGACTTACTTTGGTCCCAGGTGAGTGTAGCAGGGACAGTGGTTTCTGAGAGCACAAGAGCGGGTGGTGTTTGGAGGGAGCCCATAAGCAGCACAAGGAGGAGGAGGCCGAGAGCAGCGGCCTGGGTCAGGGGTGGGAGGGCTGTAAAAGCAGACAGCGCCGACGACGTTCAGACAGGCTCCATCCCGGTGGCCTCCTGCCCCCGAGCCCCTAAGTTTCTGATACTGGGAAGGAACGGTGGCCTTCCTGCTGCTGAGACCTTGTTCCCTGGCAGGCGCACCTGAGCGCCTGCTGCGCTCTCTACCCACCCGCCGCACAGGGGCGCCCGGCTGCTGAGAGTCTCTTGCGCATGTGCAGGCTGCTTCCCAGAACCGGCCTGTACCAGTCAGATACTGTCAGAACCTATTGGACCAGAGTCTGGCTCCGCACAGGTGAGCCTCATACAGGAGCTACACCCCACCCCCTAAACCCCTTCTATCCATTGACCAGCGCAGCTGGGGGGATAGCTTGAGCCGGACCCCTTCTTGCCTTACCTGGGATGTAGAGAGAGTGGAACCTTTTTATATGTATATATTTGGATGTGTGTGTGTGTGGAGGCCACTGCCATAAACATCACATTTAGTGGGGCCCAGCTGAGGGAACGGTTTTCGCACTACCTGTGTGCGTCCCTCCCTGCCAAGATTCTTCCTCATACCTAACGCTCAGTCCCTGTATCCAGTGGTCCACGGAAACGCAGCTAGGGACGAGGGCCCAGGAGGAATGGGAATCTCTCCTTGGGAGAACAGGAAGAAAAGGCTAGAGAACTTGGTACCCACGACGTCCCATCCCCTAGGAGAACAGAGGTCAGGAAACATTCCACGCGGTCTGGCCCAGCTGGCTGGGGGAGAGGAAGGTAATAGTGATGCCAGCAACAGCTGGGCTTGCTGCTTAGGGACAGAGGTGTAGGGAGGAGGCTGGGGCAGTAACACGAGAAGAGCTTTCTCTGCAGATCCAAGAAAGGAAATTATTTGTGGAACTGGAGAGGAAAGACCCTGGGATACTTTCCTCTTTTCCCAGGTACCTAGAAGCAATACTTTTAAAATTATCGCAGTCTTCTTTCAAACAGTATTACACGAATTCAATATAATATATGAATTTTAAGAACTTCCATTTTTCTCTCTGAATTTTTGTGCCATAATTTTAATGCAGTTTATTTCTTCAATATATCACTAATTGTTTCTTCAGACACAGTGGCTCCCATGGTAAGTTTATATGTAACTTTTTAAGAAACTGCGGAACTGTTATTTTTATCCAAAATGAGTGTGACATTTTACATTCAGCAATATATGAAGGCTCCAGTTTCTCTACGTCTCTGCCAACACTTGGAATTGTTAGCATTTTCAAGCCATTTCAATGGGTGTATCGTGGTATTTAATGATGATTTAAACTTGCATTTTCGAAATGATTAATGATATTGGGTATTTTTTCTTGAGTTTGTAGGCCATGAAGCGTCCAAATCTTTTTCTTTTCTCCATTTCTTTATTGGGACAGTCTTATTATTGAGTTATGAGAGTTCTTTATATATTTTGTGTATATGTGTGTGTATAAACCCTTTGTCAGATATATGTTCTGCAAATATATTCTCCCATTTTGCAGCTTGCCTTTTCATGAACAGTCTTTTGAGAAGTGAAAGTTTTAATTTTGATGAAGTCCAGTTTATCAAATTTTTCATGTATTGCTTATGATTGTCTTATCTAAGAAATATTTGCCAAACCCAAGATCATAAAGGTTTTCTCCTATGTTTTCCTCTAAAAGATGTATGGATTTAGCGCCTATATTTATATATATGACCTATTTTGAATTATTTGTGTGTGTGTGTATATGGTATAATGAAAGAGCTCAGATTCATTTTTTCCCATACTGATATCCAGTTATACTAGCACAGTTTCCTGAAAATATCCCTTCCCTCTGATTTTTTGATACCTCTGTTGAAAATCAATTGATTATATGTGTTGATCTATTTCTGCATTATCATTTCTGTTCCGTTGATCCATGTCTGTTCTTCACCATTATTATATGGCCTTGATTGCAGTAGCTTTATAAACCTTGAAATCAGATGATATAAATCCTCCAATTTTGTTACAGTTGTCCCTAGGTATCCATAAGGAATTGGTTCCATGACCCCTGCACCCACAGATACTAAAATCCATGCGTGCTCAAGGTGCTTATATAAAATGGCATAGCATTTGCATGTAACCTTCACAGTCCTCTGGTATACTTTAAATCATATCTAGGTTAATTATAATACCTAATACAATATAATGCTATGTAAGTGGTTGTAAATGCTATGTAAGTAGTTGCTGGTGCGTGTCAAATTCGTTTGGTGGGCAGGAGGCAGGGTTTTTTTGATCCACAATTGGTTGAATCTGTGGATGCAGAACCCATGGATACAGAGGGTCAACTGTATTTTAAAAAATCATATGGAAATTCTAGATGCCTTGAATTTCCCTCAAATTGTACAATAAACTTGTCAATTTCTACTTATGCTCATTTATGAAAGATGTATTTACTGGGTATAGAATTTTCAGTAGATCCTTTTTTCTGTCAGCATTTTAGAGAGATAAGTCCATTGTCTTTGGAATTGCATAATTTAGCTGCACCAATTTACATTCCTACCACCAGTGTAGGAGGGTTCCCTTTTCTCCAGGCCCTCTCCAGCGTTTCTTATTTGTAGCCTTTTTTTTCCTTTTTTTTTAAACCTTGAAGAACACCATTTTTAAAATTTATTTATTTATTTATTTATTTATTTATTTATTTATTTATTTATTTATTGGCTGCATTGGGTCTTTGTTGCTGGGCCCGGGCTTTCTCTAGTTGTGATGAGCAGGGGCTGCTCTTCGTTGTGGTGCGCAGGCTTCTCAGTGCAGTGGCTTCTCTTGCTGCGGAGCTCAGGCTCTAGGCTGGCAGGCTTCAGTAGTTGCAGGGTGCGGACTCAGTAGTTGGGGCGCACGGGCTCAGTTGCTCTGCGGCATGTAGGATCTTCCCGGACCAGGGATTGAACCCGTGTCCCCTGCATTGGCAGGTGGGTTCTTAACCACTGCGCCACCAGGGAAGCCCTGTCGACTTTTTAATGATGGCCATTCTGACTGTTGTGAGGTGCTACCTCATTGTATTTTTGATTTGCATTTCTCTAATAATTAGTGATATTGAGCATCTTTTCATGTGCCTGTTGGCCATCCGAATGTCTCATTTGGAGAAATGTCTATTTAGGTACATGGACACATCTTTATCCTCCAGAGTTCATAGTTCACATGAGGGGTTATTCCTGGTATTACACATTCTGTGTGTTTAGATGAATATATAATGATATGTATCCACCATTGTAGTATCATACAGGGTGTTTTCACTACCCTAAAAACCCTCTGTGTTCTGCCTCCCTGCAATACTGTCAACGACTGATTTTTTTATGTCTCCATGGTTTTGCCTTTTCCAGAATTCAGGTAGTTGGGAGGGATCATCCAGTGTGTAGGCAGCCCTTTCAGACTGGCTTCTTTCACTTAGTAGTATGTGTTTAAGTTTCTTCCATGTCTTTTCATGAATTGGTAACTCATTTTTAGCACTGAATAATATTCCATTGTCTGTTTATACCACAGTGTATTTATCCATTCACTTTCTAAAGGACATCTTGAATGCATCCAAGTTTTGGCAGTTATAAATAAAGTTCCCGTAAGTTTCCGTGTTCAGGTTTTCATGTGGACATAGATGTCAGCATTTGAGTACATGCCAAGAACAGTGATTCCTGGATTGTGTGAGATGAGTATGTTTAGTTTTGTAGGAAACTGCCAGACTGTCTTCCAAAGTGGCTGCATCATTTTGCATTCCCACTAGTAGTGTATGAATTTGTGTTGCTTTGCATCCTCTCCAGTATTTGCTGTTGTCAGTGTTTTGGATTTTGGCCATCCTAAAAGGTGTGTGGTGGTATCTCATTGTTTTAATTCTCAGTTCCTGGGACTTGCCTGGTGGCACAGTGGTTAAGAGTCTGCCTGCCAATGCAAGGGACATGGGTTTGATCCCTGGTCCAGGAAGATCCCACATGCCACGGGGCAACTAAGCCCATGTGCCACAACCACTGAGCCTGCACTCTAGAGCCCGCCAGCCACAACTACTGAGCCCATGTGCCACAAGTACTGAAGCACCTAGGGCCAGTGCTCTGCAACAAGAGAAGCCACTGAAATAAGAAGCCCGTGCACCGCAACAAAGAGTAACCCACCCTTGCTACAGCTAGGGAAAGCCCTCGCAGCAACGAAGACCCAATGCAGCCAAGAATAAATAAATAAATAAATAAATTTATAAAAAAATCTCAATTCCCTAATGACATGTGATATTGAACACCTTTTCATATGCTTACTTGCCATGTGTATATCTTCTTTAGTGAGGTGTCTGTTAAGACCTTTTGCCCATTTTTAACAATTAGATTCTCCATTTTCTTATTGCTGTTTTAAGAATTCTTTGTAAATGTTGAATGAGAGTCCTTTATCAGATCTGCCTTTTGCAGATATTTTCTCGTAACCTGTGGCTTGTCTTTCCCTTCTCTTGACATTGTCTTTTGCAGAGCAGAAGTTTTGAATTGTCATGAAGTCCAGTTTACCAATTATTTCTTTCATGGATTGTACTTTGGTGTTGTATTTAAAATATCATCATCATACTTGTCACCTAGATTTTCTTCTGTGTTATCTTCTGGGAGTTCTGTGGTTTTGCATTTTAGTGTGATCCATTTGAGTTAATGTTTGTGGAAGGTGTAAAGTCTGTGTCTAGATTCATTTTTTTTTTCGCGTGTGGATGTCCAATTATTCCAGCATCATTTGTTGAAAAGACTATCCTCGTTCTACTGTCCTTTGCTGCCTTTGTCAAAGATTAATTGTCTATGTTTGTGTAAGTATTTCTAGGCTCTGTATTCTGTTTCATAGATTTATTTTTTTATTCTTTTATGAATATCATACTGTCCTGATCACGGCAGCTTTATAGTAAGTTTTGAAGTCAGGTGGAGTCAGTCCTCAGACTTGCTTTTCTTTACTTAAAAGTCTGTTGCTAGTTGCTCCAAACCTGTACAACTACTTTATTTCAGTGGGTTCATGCATGTCTATTTTTTAATCCTTCCTGCTCTTACGAAGCCTATCCGGACCACCTTATCAGTCACTTCACTTTCTTTGTTTATTTAATGATTTATATTGAAATTTGTAGCTAGTCATCTTTTCTTTTTTTTTTTTTAATTTTATTTATTTATTTGTTATTTTTTGGGGGGTACACCAAGTTCAATCATCTGTTTTTATACACATATCCCCGTATTCCCTCCCTCCCTTGACTCCCCCCCCACCCTCCCTTGAGTCCCCCCCACCCTCCCTGTCCCAGTCCTCTAAGGCATCTTCCATCCTCGAGTTGAACTCCCTTTGTTATACAACAGCTTCCCACTGGCTATCTACGTTACAGTTGGTAGTATATATATGTCTGTGCTACTCTCTTGCTTCGTCTCAGCTTCCCCTTCACCCCCCGGCCCCTCCCAAACCTCGAGTTCTCCAGTCCATTCTCTGCACCTGCGTCCTTGTTCTTGTCCCTGAGATCATCAGTACCATTTTTAGATTCCGTATATGTGAGTTAGCATACAATATTTGTCTTTCTCTTTCTGACTGACTTCACTCTGTATGACAGACTCTAGGTCTATCCACCTCATTACATAGAGCTCCATCTCATCCCTTTTTATAGCTGAGTAATAGTCCATTGTATATATATGCCACATCTTCTTTATCCATTCATTTGTTGATGGGCATTTAGGTTGCTTCCATGTCCTGGCTATTGTAAATAGTGCTGCAATAAACATTATGGTACATGTTTCTTTTGGGATTATGGTTTTCTTTGGGTGTATGCTCAGTAGTGGGATTACTGGATCATATGGTCGTTCTAGTTGTAGTTTTTTAAGGAACCTCCAAATTGTTTTCCATAGTGGTTGTACCAACTTACAATCCCACCAATAGTGCAGGAGAGTTCCCTTTTCTCCACACCCTCTCCAACATTTGTTGTTTCCAGATTTTGTGATGATGGCCATTCTGATCGGCGTGAGGTGACACCTCATTGTGGCTTTGACTTGCATTTCTCTAATGATTAGTGATGTTGAGCATCTTTTCATGTGTGTGTTGGCCATCTGTTTGTCTTCTTTGGAGAAATGTCTATTTAGGTCTTCCGCCCATTTGTGGATTGGGTTATTTGCTTTTTTGGTATGAAGCTGCATGAACTGCTTGTATATTTTGGAGGTTAATCCTTTGTCCGTTGTTTCATAGGCGACTATTTTTTCCCATTCTGAGGGTTGCCTTTTAGTCTTGTTTATGGTTTCTTTCACTGTGCAAAAGCTTTTAAGTTTTATGAGGTCCCATTTGTTTATTCTTGGTTTTATTTCCATGATTCTAGGAGGTGGGTCAGAAAGGACCTTGCTTTGATGTATGTCATAGAGTGTTCTGCCTATGTTTTCCTCTAGGAGTTTGATAGTGTCTGGCCTTCCATGTAGGTCTTTAATCCCTTTGGAGTATATTTTTGTGTATGGTGTTAGGAAGTGTTCTAAGTTCATTCTTTTACATGTTGCTGTCCAATTTTCCCAGCACCACTTATTGAAGAGGCTGTCTTTTTTCCATTGCATATTCGTGCCTCCTTTGTCAAAGATAAGCTACCCATATATGCTTAGGTTTACCTCTGAGTTCTTTATTCTGTTCTATTGATCTCACTTTCTGTTTTTGTGCCAGTACCACACTGTCTTGATCATGGTGGCCTTGTAGTATAGTTTGAAGTCAGGAAGCCTAATTCCACCAACTCCGTCTTTCCTTCTCAAGATTGCTTTGGCTCTTCGGGGTCTTTTGTGTTTCCATACAAATCGTAAGATTTCTTGTTCTAGTTCTGTGAAAAATGCCATTGGTAATTTGATCGGGATTGCGTTGAATCTGCAAATTGTTTTGGGTAAGATAGTCATTTTCACAATATTGATTCTTCCAATCCAAGAACATGGTATGTCCCTCCATCTGTTTGTGTCGTCTTTGATTTCTTTCATCAGCGTCTTATAGTTTTCTGCATACAGATCTTTTGCCTCCTTAGGCAGATTTATTCCTAGGTATTTTCTTCTTTTGGTTGCAATGGTAAGTGGGAGAGTTTCCTTCATTTCTCTTTCTGCTCTTTCGTTGTTAGTGTATAGGAATGCAAGAGATTTCTGTGCATTAATTTTGTATCCTGCTACTTTACTAAATTCATCGATTAGTGCTAGCACTTTTCTGGTAGCATCTTTAGGGTTTTCTATATATAATATCATGTCATCTGCAAAGAGTGACAATTTGACTTCTTCTTTTCCAATTTGGATTCCTTTTATTTCTTTTTCTTCTCTGATTGCTGTGGCTCAAACTTCTAAAACTATGTTGAATCTTCTCCCTTTTTTTCCTGATGAGTCTGGCTAATGGTTTATCAAGTTTGTTATCTTCTCAAAGAACCAGCTTTTAGTTTTATTGATCTTTGATGTTGTTTCCTTCATTTCTTTTGCATTTATTTCTGATATGATCTTTCTGATTTCTTTCCTTCTGCTCACGTTGGGGTTTTTTTGTTCTTTCTGTAATTGTTTTAGGTGTTAAGGTTAGGTTGTTTATTTGATATTTTTCTTGTTTCTTGAGGTAGGACTGTATTGCTATCAACTTCCCTCTTAGAACTGCTTTTGCTGCATCCCATAGATTTTGGGTTGTTGTGTTTTCATTGTCATTTGTTTCTAGGTATTTTTTGATTTCCTCTTTGATTTCTTGAGTGATTTCTTGGTTGTTTAATAGCACATTGTTTAGTCGCCATGTGTTTGTATTTTTTCCAGTTTTTTCCCTGTAATTGATATGTAGTCTCATGTCATTGTGGTCAGAGAAAATGCTTGATACGATTTCAACTTTTTGGAATTTACTGAGGCTTGATTTGTGACCCAAGATGTGATCTCTCCGAGAAAATTTTCCATGTGCACTTGAGAAGAAAGTGTATTCTGTCGTTTTGGGATGGAATGTCCTATAAATATTCATTAAGTCGAGATGGCCTAATGTGTCATGTAAAGGTTGCATGTCCTTATTTATTTTCTGTTTGGATGATCTGTCCATTGATGTAAGTGGGGTGTTCAAGTCTCGTCCTATTATTCTGTTACTGCGATTTCCCCTTTTATGGCTGTTAGCATTTGCCTTATGTATTGAGGTGCTCCTCTGTTGGGTGCATAGATATTTACAGTTGTTCTATGTTCTTCTTGGATGGATCCCTTGATCATTCTGTAGTGTCCTTCCTTGTCTCTTGTAATGGTCTTTACTTTAAAGTCTAATGTGTCTGATATGAGTATTGCTACTCCAGCTTTCTTTTGACTTCCATTTGCATGGAATATCTTTTTCCATCCCTTTACTTTCAGTCTATATATGTCCCTTGGTCTGAAGTGGGTTTCTTGTAGGCAGCATATGTAAGGGTCTTGTTTTTGTATCCATTCAGCCAGTTTATGTCTTTTGGTTGGAGCATTTAATCCATGTACAATTCATGTGATGATTGACATGTATGTTCCTATTACCATTTTGTTCATTGTTTTGGGTTTGTTTTTGTAGATCTGTTCCTTCTCTTGTATTTCCTGCTTCGAAAAGTTCCTTTAGCAATTGTTGTAAGGCTGGTTTGGTGGTGCTGAATTCTCTTAGCTGTTGCTTGTCTGTAAAGCTTTTGATTTCTCCATGGAATCTGAATGAGATTCTTGCTGGGTAGAGTATTCTTGCCTGTAGGTTTTTCTCTCTCAGGACTTTCAATATATCCTGCCATTCCCTTCTGGCCTGCAGAGTTTCTGCAGAAACATAAGCTGTTATCCTTTTGCGTTTTCCCTTCTATGTTATTTGTTGCTTTTCTCTTGCTGCTTTTCATATGTTTTCTTTGTGTTTAATTTTCATTAGTTTGATTAATATGTGCCTCAGTGTATTTCTCCTTGGGTTTATTCTAGATGGGACTCTCTGCACTTCTTGGACTTGATGAATTATTTCCTTTCCCATGTTGGGGA
The DNA here is from genome assembly GCF_030028045.1 of Hippopotamus amphibius kiboko. Lineage (NCBI taxonomy): Eukaryota > Metazoa > Chordata > Mammalia > Artiodactyla > Hippopotamidae > Hippopotamus > Hippopotamus amphibius. The sequence continues at coordinate 74,979,863 of NC_080198.1, read as the reverse complement.
AGTTTTCCACTATAACCTCTTCAAATATTTTCTCAGACCCTTTCTTTGTTTTTCTTCTGGGATGCCTATGATTCGAATGTTGGTGGGCTTAATGTTGTCACCAAGGTCTCTGAGACTGTCTTCCATTCTTTTTCTTCTTTTTTCTTTTTCCTGCTCTGTGGCAGTTATTTCCCCCTTTCTATCTTCCAACTCACTTATTCATTCTTCTGCCTCAGTTATTCTGCTGTTTGTAGCATCTAGAGTATTTGTAATTTCGGTTATTTTGTTATCTATTACTGTTTGTTTGTTCTTTAGTTCTTCTGAGTCCTTATTAACTGTTTCTTGTATTTTCTCTCTTTTGTTATCGAGATTTTGGATCATCTTTACTATCATTACTCTGAATGCTTTTCCAGGCAATTTTCCTATTTCCTCTTCATTTATTTGGTCTTGTGTATTTTTACCTTGTTCCTTCATCTGTGACATATTTTTTTGTCATCTCATTTTCCCCCCACTTTGGATGGGTGGGATTGTGTTCCTCTCCCACTGGGTGTTTGGTCTGAGGTTTCAAGCACTGGAGTTTGTAGGCTGTTGAGTATAGCTGGGTCTTCGTGTTGAGTTGAGAACCTCTGGGAGACCTCACTCAGATGAATATTCCCTGCGAACTGGGTTTCCCTGCTAGTCCAGTGTTTTGGACTCAGAGCTCTCACCTCAGGAGCTCAGACCTGACCCTGGGCTTGTGAATCAAGATCCCACAAGCCATGTGAAGCAGGAAAATAAAAAAAAATAAAAAAAAAGTAGGAGAACAGCAGAACAATAGCAAGATAAAAAATATGATAATAGGAAACTAACAGCTGTGTTAGAAAAAATTTAAAAAACAATGGAGCAACAGCTGGAAGGTAAAACAACTGCAATCGCCTAAGTGAGGAGGTGGAAAGAAAAAAAAAAGAAAACAAAAAGCCAGAAAAGGCCTTGGCTGTGGGGGTGGGGCTTAGACAAGGGATGGCGGGGCGGGGGGCGGGGAGTTCGGCAGTGGGCAGGGCCTACACTTCGAAAAGGCCTTGGGGGTGGTGGGGAATGGGGCTTAGGCCCAATGAGGCAGAGGGGCCCAGGAATGCCTCTGGTCCTGCGGGCAAAGGACCAGGTCAAGGTACCCAGTGGGCTCCCTGGGCCCGAGTTGGTGGGAGAAATGCTAGGCACCTCCCCTAGTTCTCCAATCTTGGAGGGTCGCTCCCCCTTGGGTTCTCTTCTTCCTCACCCCCTCTCTTCTATTCCCCTAGGACCCTCACAGCTGCAGGGGGCACTGAAAGGCAGGAGACCAGACTCTGATGCCCAACAGGCTTCTCAGGGCCAACTGGGCTAGGGTAACACCTGCGGCACTTCCCCAGATCTCCCAGTCTCCTAAGGTTCCTGTCTGCCTCTCTTCCTCTCCCCCACCCCCCACTCTCCTAGGTCCCAAGCAGCTGGAGGGGGCCTGGAGTGTGAAAGCCCAGGTCTGTGAGCCTAGCAGGCTTCCCAGAGCTAGTAGGCAGGGGAAATACCTTCTCCGCCTCCCTTGATCCTCCAATCCCAGAAGGCCCCCTCCCCTGCCTGCCTCTGCTCTTCTTCCCTGCTTTCCTTCTACACCCCTAGGACCAGTGAGACCAAGAGGGGCCCCTGGAGGACCGAAGACCAGGCCTGGGGGCGCAGCAGGCCTCCCGGTGCCAAGTGGGTAGGGAGATTTCCCGCAGTGTCTACCCCTGATCCTCTGGTCCTGCAAGCCCCCCCCCCACTTCTGTCTGCCTCTCTTCCTCTTCTCCTCTCCTCCCTCCCTCCCAGGCTTGTATGACCCACTCAGCCAGAGAGACCGAGGGACCAGACTCAGGAGCCCAGCAGGCTTCTTGGGCCAGTGGGCAGCGGAAATGCCTTCCACTCCTCCCCTGATCCTCTGATCCCAGAGCATCCCTCCCCTCTTCTGTCGCTCTTCTTTTCCCCCCACCGCTTCCCTCCTGTACTTCTAGGATCAACGGCCTGGAGGAGCCTTGGAAGGTGGAGGACCCGCCCAGAAGAAATACCCAGCGGTGCCTCCCCTATTCTTCTGACCTGGAGAGATCCCTTCCCACCCCCACTGTCTGCCTCCCCAACCCCCCACACCCCCAGGATCCTCGTGCCGGAGGGGGGCCTGGAGAGTAAAGGACCAAGCCTGGGAGCCCAGTCAGCCTCCCTGGCCAAGAGGGCAGGCAAAGTGCCTTCTCGCCTCCCCATCCCCCAATCCCAAGGCCCCCACCCCACCTGTCTGCCTCTCCACCTCCTCACCCCTCCTCCCTCCTTCACACACCCCCAGGACCCAGGCAGCCCAGCGGGGGCCTTGGAGGGTGGAGGACCCTGCTGGGGGGCCCAGCAGGCCCTCCAGCTGGGGAGCTCAGCAGGCCTCCTGGCCTCCTGGGTGGGAGAAACCCAGTTGCAGTTTCCTGATCTCCCCAGCCCTCAACGGTCCCTCCAGACCTCCCCCAGCCACCCCCCAGGGGCGCTGGTCCAGCGTGGCTTCCCCTTCCCCGCCCCCCTGACTTGCCCCAGGTCCTACCTGGTTGCTGCGGGGTTCCCGCAGTCTGCTTGGGTCTCAGGTCGCCCGCTGGCATCTGGCAACTGATCTATTTGTGGGGAGATGTGATCTCTGCGTCTTCCCAGGCTGTCATCTTGACTCTGCCCCCTTCATTAATATTTAAATAAAATATTAATTAACATATCATTATGAACTCAGGATCAATGAACAAGTGTAGGATTATGACTTCCTTTATACTTTTACAAGATTCCTTGAGGCCTTTGTATTTCCTCCTTCTATTTCCCTACCCCTTGTCTTCCCACTCTATTACAGGAGATTGAATATGGTTCCCTGTGTTATACAGTAAGACCTTGTTGTTTATCTATTTCATATATAGTAGTTTGTATCTGCTAATCCCAAACTCCTAATTTATCTCTTCCCCACCCACTTTCCCCTTTGGTAGCCACAAATTTGTTTTCTATGTCTATGAGTCTGTCTCTGTTTTGTAAATAGGTTCATTTGTATCCTATTTTAGATGCCACACGTAAGTAACATCATATGGTGTTTGTCTTCCTCTTCCTGACTTATTTCACTTAGTATGATAATCTCCAGGTCCATCCATGTTGCTTCCAATGGCATTATTTCATTCTTTATCATGGCCCAGTAAGTATTCTGTTGTATACGTGTAGCAGATCTTTATCTGCTCCTCTGTAGATGGACATTAGGTTGCTCGCATGTCTTGGCTACTGTAGATAGTGCTGCTGTGAACATTGGGGTGCATGTATCTTTTCAAATTGCAGTTTTGTCTGGATAGAGGCCCCAGACTGGGATTGCTGGGTCACATGGCAACTCTATGTTTAGTTTTTTTAAGAAACCTCCATACTGTTTTCTAGAATAGCTGCACCAATTTACATTCCTACCACCAGTGTAGGAGGGTTCCCTTTTCTCCAGGCCCTCTCCAGCATTTCTTATTTGTAGCCTTTTTTTTCTTTTTTTTTTTAAACCTTGAAGAACACCATTTTTAAAATTTATTTATTTATTTATTTATTTATTTATTGGCTGCATTGGGTCTTTGTTGCTGGGCCCGGGCTTTCTCTAGTTGTGATGAGCAGGGGCTGCTCTTCGTTGTGGTGCGCAGGCTTCTCAGTGCAGTGGCTTCTCCTGCTGCGGAGCTCAGGCTCTAGGCTGGCAGGCTTCAGTAGTTGCAGGGTGCGGACTCAGTAGTTGGGGCGCACGGGCTCAGTTGCTCTGCGGCATGTAGGATCTTCCCGGACCAGGGATTGAACCCGTGTCCCCTGCATTGGCAGGTGGATTCTTAACCACTGCGCCACCAGGGAAGCCCTGTCGACTTTTTAATGATGGCCATTCTGACTGTTGTGAGGTGCTACCTCATTGTATTTTTGATTTGCATTTCTCTAATAATTAGTGATATTGAGCATCTTTTCATGTGCCTGTTGGCCATCCGAATGTCTCATTTGGAGAAATGTCTATTTAGGTACATGGACACATCTTTATCCTCCAGAGTTCATAGTTCACATGAGGGGTTATTCCTGGTATTACACATTCTGTGTGTTTAGATGAATATATAATGATATGTATCCACCATTGTAGTATCATCCAGGGTGTTTTCACTACCCTAAAAACCCTCTGTGTTCTGCCTCCCTGCAGTACTGTCAACGACTGATTTTTTTTTTTTTTTTTTTTTTTTTTTGGGCACACGGACTTAGTTGCTCCGCGGCATGTGGGATCTTCCTGGAGCTGGGATCGAACCCGTGACCTCTGCATTGGCAGGCGGATTCTTAACCACTGCGCCACCTAGGAAGCCCCTCGACTGATTTTTTTATGTCTCCATGGTTTTGCCTTTTCCAGAATTCAGGTAGTTGGGAGGGATCATCCAGTGTGTAGGTAGCCCTTTCAGACTGGCTTCTTTCACTTAGTAGTATGTGTTTAAGTTTCTTCCATGTCTTTTCATGAATTGGTAACTCATTTTTAGCACTGAATAATATTCCATTGTCTGTTTATACCACAGTGTATTTATCCATTCACTTTCTAAAGGACATCTTGAATGCATCCAAGTTTTGGCAGTTATAAATAAAGTTCCCGTAAGTTTGCATGTTCAGGTTTTCATGTGGATATAGATGTCAGCATTTGAGTACATGCCAAGAACAGTGATTCCTGGATTGTGTGAGATGAGTATGTTTAGTTTTGTAGGAAACTGCCAGACTGTCTTCCAAAGTGGCTGCATCATTTTGCATTCCCACTAGTAGTGTATGAATTTGTGTTGCTTTGCATCCTCTCCAGTATTTGCTGTTGTCAGTGTTTTGGATTTTGGCCATCCTAAAAGGTGTGTGGTGGTATCTCATTGTTTTAATTCTCAGTTCCTGGGACTTGCCTGGTGGCACAGTGGTTAAGAGTCTGCCTGCCAATGCAAGGGACATGGGTTTGATCCCTGGTCCAGGAAGATCCCACATGCCACGGGGCAACTAAGCCCATGTGCCACAACCACTGAGCCTGCACTCTAGAGCCCGCCAGCCACAACTACTGAGCCCATGTGCCGCAAGTACTGAAGCACCTAGGGCCAGTGCTCTGCAACAAGAGAAGCCACTGAAATAAGAAGCCCGTGCACCGCAACAAAGAGTAACCCACCCTTGCTACAGCTAGGGAAAGCCCTCGCAGCAACGAAGACCCAATGCAGCCAAGAACAAATAAATAAATAAATTTATAAAAAAATCTCAATTCCCTAATGACATGTGATATTGAACACCTTTTCATATGCTTACTTGCCATGTGTATATCTTCTTTAGTGAGGTGTCTGTTAAGACCTTTTGCCCATTTTTAACAATTAGATTCTCCATTTTCTTATTGCTGTTTTAAGAATTCTTTGTAAATGTTGAATGAGAGTCCTTTATCAGATCTGCCTTTTGCAGATATTTTCTCGTAACCTGTGGCTTGTCTTTCCCTTCTCTTGACATTGTCTTTTGCAGAGCAGAAGTTTTGAATTGTCATGAAGTCCAGTTTACCAATTATTTCTTTCATGGATTGTACTTTGGTGTTGTATTTAAAATATCATCATCATACTTGTCACCTAGATTTTCTTCTGTGTTATCTTCTGGGAGTTCTGTGGTTTTGCATTTTAGTGTGATCCATTTGAGTTAATGTTTGTGGAAGGTGTAAAGTCTGTGTCTAGATTCATTTTTTTTTCGCGTGTGGATGTCCAATTATTCCAGCATCATTTGTTGAAACTATCCTTGTTCTACTGTCCTTTGCTGCCTTTGTCAAAGATTAATTGTCTATGTTTGTGTAAGTATTTCTAGGCTCTGTATTCTGTTTCATAGATTTATTTTTTTATTCTTTTATGAATATCATACTGTCCTGATCACGGCAGCTTTATAGTAAGTTTTGAAGTCAGGTGGAGTCAGTCCTCAGACTTGCTTTTCTTTACTTAAAAGTCTGTTGCTAGTTGCTCCAAACCTGTACAACTACTTTATTTCAGTGGGTTCATGCATGTCTATTTTTTAATCCTTCCTGCTCTTACAAAGCCTATCCGGACCTCCTTATCAGTCACTTCACTTTCTTTGTTTATTTAATGATTTATATTGAAATTTGTAGCTAGTCATCTTTTCTTTTTTTTTTTTTAATTTTATTTATTTATTTGTTATTTTTTTGGGGGTACACCAAGTTCAATCATCTGTTTTTATACACATATCCCCGTATTCCCTCCCTCCCTTGACTCCCCCCCCACCCTCCCTCGAGTCCCCCCCACCCTCCCTGTCCCAGTCCTCTAAGGCATCTTCCATCCTCGAGTTGAACTCCCTTTGTTATACAACAGCTTCCCACTGGCTATCTACGTTACAGTGGTAGTATATATATGTCTGTGCTACTCTCTTGCTTCGTCTCAGCTTCCCCTTCACCCCCCGGCCCCTCCCAAACCTCGAGTTCTCCAGTCCATTCTCTGCCCCTGCGTCCTTGTTCTTGTCCCTGAGATCATCAGTACCATTTTTAGATTCCGTATATGTGAGTTAGCATACAATATTTGTCTTTCTCTTTCTGACTGACTTCACTCTGTATGACAGACTCTAGGTCTATCCACCTCATTACATAGAGCTCCATCTCATCCCTTTTTATAGCTGAGTAATAGTCCATTGTATATATATGCCACATCTTCTTTATCCATTCATTTGTTGATGGGCATTTAGGTTGCTTCCATGTCCTGGCTATTGTAAATAGTGCTGCAATAAACATTATGGTACATGTTTCTTTTGGGATTATGGTTTTCTTTGGGTGTATGCTCAGTAGTGGGATTACTGGATCATATGGTCGTTCTAGTTGTAGTTTTTTAAGGAACCTCCAAATTGTTTTCCATAGTGGTTGTACCAACTTACAATCCCACCAATAGTGCAGGAGAGTTCCCTTTTCTCCACACCCTCTCCAACATTTGTTGTTTCCAGATTTTGTGATGATGGCCATTCTGATCGGCGTGAGGTGACACCTCATTGTGGCTTTGACTTGCATTTCTCTAATGATTAGTGATGTTGAGCATCTTTTCATGTGTGTGTTGGCCATCTGTTTGTCTTCTTTGGAGAAATGTCTATTTAGGTCTTCCGCCCATTTGTGGATTGGGTTATTTGCTTTTTTGGTATGAAGCTGCACGAGCTGCTTGTATATTTTGGAGGTTAATCCTTTGTCCGTTGTTTCATAGGCGACTATTTTTTCCCATTCTGAGGGTTGCCTTTTAGTCTTGTTTATGGTTTCTTTCGCTGTGCAAAAGCTTTTAAGTTTTATGAGGTCCCATTTGTTTATTCTTGGTTTTATTTCCATGATTCTAGGAGGTGGGTCAGAAAGGACCTTGCTTTGATGTATGTCATAGAGTGTTCTGCCTATGTTTTCCTCTAGGAGTTTGATAGTGTCTGGCCTTCCATGTAGGTCTTTAATCCCTTTGGAGTTTCTTTTTGTGTATGGTGTTAGGAAGTGTTCTAAGTTCATTCTTTTACATGTTGCTGTCCAATTTTCCCAGCACCACTTATTGAAGAGGCTGTCTTTTTTCCATTGTATATTCGTGCCTCCTTTGTCAAAGATAAGCTACCCATATATGCTTAGGTTTACCTCTGAGTTCTTTATTCTGTTCTATTGATCTCACTTTCTGTTTTTGTGCCAGTACCACACTGTCTTGATCATGGTGGCCTTGTAGTATAGTTTGAAGTCAGGAAGCCTAATTCCACCAACTCCGTCTTTCCTTCTCAAGATTGCTTTGGCTCTTCGGGGTCTTTTGTGTTTCCATACAAATCGTAAGATTTCTTGTTCTAGTTCTGTGAAAAATGCCATTGGTAATTTGATCGGGATTGCGTTGAATCTGCAAATTGTTTTGGGTAAGATAGTCATTTTCACAATATTGATTCTTCCAATCCAAGAACATGGTATGTCCCTCCATCTGTTTGTGTCGTCTTTGATTTCTTTCATCAGTGTCTTATAGTTTTCTGCATACAGATCTTTTGCCTCCTTAGGCAGATTTATTCCTAGGTATTTTCTTCTTTTGGTTGCAATGGTAAGTGGGAGAGTTTCCTTCATTTCTCTTTCTGCTCTTTCGTTGTTAGTGTATAGGAATGCAAGAGATTTCTGTGCATTAATTTTGTATCCTGCTACTTTACTAAATTCATCGATTAGTGCTAGCACTTTTCTGGTAGCATCTTTAGGGTTTTCTATATATAATATCATGTCATCTGCAAAGTGTGACAATTTGACTTCTTTTCCAATTTGGATTCCTTTTATTTCTTTTTCTTCTCTGATTGCTGTGGCTCAAACTTCTAAAACTATGTTGAATCTTCTCCCTTTTTTTCCTGATGAGTCTGGCTAATGGTTTATCAAGTTTGTTATCTTCTCAAAGAACCAGCTTTTAGTTTTATTGATCTTTGATGTTGTTTCCTTCATTTCTTTTGCATTTATTTCTGATATGATCTTTCTGATTTCTTTCCTTCTGCTCACTTTGGGGTTTTTTTGTTCTTTCTGTAATTGTTTTAGGTGTTAAGGTTAGGTTGTTTATTTGATATTTTTCTTGTTTCTTGAGGTAGGACTGTATTGCTATCAACTTCCCTCTTAGAACTGCTTTTGCTGCATCCCATAGATTTTGGGTTGTTGTGTTTTCATTGTCATTTGTTTCTAGGTATTTTTTGATTTCCTCTTTGATTTCTTGAGTGATTTCTTGGTTGTTTAATAGCACATTGTTTAGTCGCCATGTGTTTGTATTTTTTCCAGTTTTTTTCCTGTAATTGATATGTAGTCTCATGTCATTGTGGTCAGAGAAAATGCTTGATACGATTTCAACTTTTTGGAATTTACTGAGGCTTGATTTGTGACCCAAGATGTGATCTCTCCTAGAAAATTTTCCATGTGCACTTGAGAAGAAAGTGTATTCTGTAGTTTTGGGATGGAATGTCCTATAAATATTCATTAAGTCGAGATGGCCTAATGTGTCATGTAAAGGTTGCATGTCCTTATTTATTTTCTGTTTGGATGATCTGTCCATTGATGTAAGTGGGGTGTTCAAGTCTCGTCCTATTATTCTGTTACTGCGATTTCCCCTTTTATGGCTGTTAGCATTTGCCTTATGTATTGAGGTGCTCCTCTGTTGGGTGCATAGATATTTACAGTTGTTCTATGTTCTTCTTGGATGGATCCCTTGATCATTCTGTAGTGTCCTTCCTTGTCTCTTGTAATGGTCTTTACTTTAAAGTCTAATGTGTCTGATATGAGTATTGCTACTCCAGCTTTCTTTTGACTTCCATTTGCATGGAATATCTTTTTCCATCCCTTTACTTTCAGTCTATATATGTCCCTTGGTCTGAAGTGGGTTTCTTGTAGGCAGCATATGTAAGGGTCTTGTTTTTGTATCCATTCAGCCAGTTTATGTCTTTTGGTTGGAGCATTTAATCCATGTACAATTCATGTGATGATTGACATGTATGTTCCTATTACCATTTTGTTCATTGTTTTGGGTTTGTTTTTGTAGATCTGTTCCTTCTCTTGTATTTCCTGCTTAGAAAAGTTCCTTTAGCAATTGTTGTAAGGCTGGTTTGGTGGTGCTGAATTCTCTTAGCTGTTGCTTGTCTGTAAAGCTTTTGATTTCTCCATGGAATCTGAATGAGATTCTTGCTGGGTAGAGTATTCTTGCCTGTAGGTTTTTCTCTCTCAGGACTTTCAATAGATCCTGCCACTCCCTTCTGGCCTGCAGAGTTTCTGCAGAAACATAAGCTGTTATCCTTTTGCGTTTTCCCTTCTATGTTATTTGTTGCTTTTCTCTTGCTGCTTTTCATATGTTTTCTTTGTGTTTAATTTTCATTAGTTTGATTAATATGTGCCTCAGTGTATTTCTCCTTGGGTTTATTCTAGATGGGACTCTCTGCACTTCTTGGACTTGATGAATTATTTCCTTTCCCATGTTGGGGAAGTTTTCCACTATAACCTCTTCAAATATTTTCTCAGACCCTTTCTTTGTTTTTCTTCTGGGATGCCTATGATTCGAATGTTGGTGGGCTTAATGTTGTCACCAAGGTCTCTGAGACTGTCTTCCATTCTTTTTCTTCTTTTTTCTTTTTCCTGCTCTGTGGCAGTTATTTCCCCCTTTCTATCTTCCAACTCACTTATTCATTCTTCTGCCTCAGTTATTCTGCTGTTTGTAGCATCTAGAGTATTTGTAATTTCGGTTATTTTGTTATCTATTACTGTTTGTTTGTTCTTTAGTTCTTCTGAGTCCTTATTAACTGTTTCTTGTATTTTCTCTCTTTTGTTATCGAGATTTTGGATCATCTTTACTATCATTACTCTGAATGCTTTTCCAGGCAATTTTCCTATTTCCTCTTCATTTATTTGGTCTTGTGTATTTTTACCTTGTTCCTTCATCTGTGACATATTTTTTTGTCATCTCATTTCCCCCCCACTTTGGATGGGTGGGATTGTGTTCCTCTCCCACTGGGTGTTTGGTCTGAGGTTTCAAGCACTGGAGTTTGTAGGCTGTTGAGTATAGCTGGGTCTTCGTGTTGAGTTGAGAACCTCTGGGAGACCTCACTCAGATGAATATTCCCTGCGAACTGGGTTTCCCTGCTAGTCCAGTGTTTTGGACTCAGAGCTCTCACCTCAGGAGCTCAGACCTGACCCTGGGCTTGTGAATCAAGATCCCACAAGCCATGTGAAGCAGGAAAATAAAAAAAAATAAAAAAAAAGTAGGAGAACAGCAGAACAATAGCAAGATAAAAAATATGATAATAGGAAACTAACAGCTGTGTTAGAAAAAATTTAAAAAACAATGGAGCAACAGCTGGAAGGTAAAACAACTGCAATCGCCTAAGTGAGGAGGTGGAAAGAAAAAAAAAAGAAAACAAAAAGCCAGAAAAGGCCTTGGCTGTGGGGGTGGGGCTTAGACAAGGGATGGCGGGGCGGGGGGCGGGGAGTTCGGCAGTGGGCAGGGCCTACACTTCGAAAAGGCCTTGGGGGTGGTGGGGAATGGGGCTTAGGCCCAATGAGGCAGAGGGGCCCAGGAATGCCTCTGGTCCTGCGGGCAAAGGACCAGGTCAAGGTACCCAGTGGGCTCCCTGGGCCCGAGTTGGTGGGAGAAATGCTAGGCACCTCCCCTAGTTCTCCAATCTTGGAGGGTCGCTCCCCCTTGGGTTCTCTTCTTCCTCACCCCCTCTCTTCTATTCCCCTAGGACCCTCACAGCTGCAGGGGGCACTGAAAGGCAGGAGACCAGACTCTGATGCCCAACAGGCTTCTCAGGGCCAACTGGGCTAGGGTAACGCCTGCGGCACTTCCCCAGATCTCCCAGTCTCCTAAGGTTCCTGTCTGCCTCTCTTCCTCTCCCCCACCCCCCACTCTCCTAGGTCCCAAGCAGCTGGAGGGGGCCTGGAGTGTGAAAGACCAGGTCTGTGAGCCTAGCAGGCTTCCCAGAGCTAGTAGGCAGGGGAAATACCTTCTCCGCCTCCCTTGATCCTCCAATCCCAGAAGGCCCCCTCCCCTGCCTGCCTCTGCTCTTCTTCCCTGCTTTCCTTCTACACCCCTAGGACCAGTGAGACCAAGAGGGGCTCCTGGAGGACCGAAGACCAGGCCTGGGGGCGCAGCAGGCCTCCCGGTGCCAAGTGGGTAGGGAGATTTCCCGCAGTGTCTACCCCTGATCCTCTGGTCCTGCAAGCCCCCCCCCCACTTCTGTCTGCCTCTCTTCCTCTTCTCCTCTCCTCCCTCCCTCCCAGGCTTGTATGACCCACTCAGCCAGAGAGACCGAGGGACCAGACTCAGGAGCCCAGCAGGCTTCTTGGGCCAGTGGGCAGCGGAAATGCCTTCCACTCCTCCCCTGATCCTCTGATCCCAGAGCATCCCTCCCCTCTTCTGTCGCTCTTCTTTTCCCCCCACCGCTTCCCTCCTGTACTTCTAGGATCAACGGCCTGGAGGAGCCTTGGAAGGTGGAGGACCCGCCCAGAAGAAATACCCTGCAGTGCCTCCCCTATTCTTCTGACCTGGAGAGATCCCTTCCCACCCCCACTGTCTGCCTCCCCAACCCCCCACACCCCCAGGATCCTCGTGCCGGAGGGGGGCCTGGAGAGTAAAGGACCAAGCCTGGGAGCCCAGTCAGCCTCCCTGGCCAAGAGGGCAGGCAAAGTGCCTTCTCGCCTCCCCATCCCCCAATCCCAAGGCCCCCACCCCACCTGTCTGCCTCTCCACCTCCTCACCCCTCCTCCCTCCTTCACACACCCCCAGGACCCAGGCAGCCCAGCGGGGGCCTTGGAGGGTGGAGGACCCTGCTGGGGGGCCCAGCAGGCCCTCCAGCTGGGGAGCTCAGCAGGCCTCCTGGCCTCCTGGGTGGGAGAAACCCAGTTGCAGTTTCCTGATCTCCCCAGCCCTCAACGGTCCCTCCAGACCTCCCCCAGCCACCCCCCAGGGGCGCTGGTCCAGCGTGGCTTCCCCTTCCCCGCCCCCCTGACTTGCCCCAGGTCCTACCTGGTTGCTGCGGGGTTCCCGCAGTCTGCTTGGGTCTCAGGTCGCCCGCTGGCATCTGGCAACTGATCTATTTGTGGGGAGATGTGATCTCTGCGTCTTCCCAGGCTGTCATCTTGACTCTGCCCCCTTCATTAATATTTAAATAAAATATTAATTAACATATCATTATGAACTCAGGATCAATGAACAAGTGTAGGATTATGACTTCCTTTATACTTTTACAACATTCCTTGAGGCCTTTGTATTTCCTCCTTCTATTTCCCTACCCCTTGTCTTCCCACTCTATTACAGGAGATTGAATATGGTTCCCTGTGTTATACAGTAAGACCTTGTTGTTTATCTATTTCATATATAGTAGTTTGTATCTGCTAATCCCAAACTCCTAATTTATCTCTTCCCCACCCACTTTCCCCTTTGGTAGCCACAAATTTGTTTTCTATGTCTATGAGTCTGTCTCTGTTTTGTAAATAGGTTCATTTGTATCCTATTTTAGATGCCACACGTAAGTAACATCATATGGTGTTTGTCTTCCTCTTCCTGACTTATTTCACTTAGTATGATAATCTCCAGGTCCATCCATGTTGCTTCCAATGGCATTATTTCATTCTTTATCATGGCCCAGTAAGTATTCTGTTGTATACGTGTAGCAGATCTTTATCTGCTCCTCTGTAGATGGACATTAGGTTGCTCGCATGTCTTGGCTACTGTAGATAGTGCTGCTGTGAACATTGGGGTGCATGTATCTTTTCAAATTGCAGTTTTGTCTGGATAGAGGCCCCAGACTGGGATTGCTGGGTCACATGGCAACTCTATGTTTAGTTTTTTTAAGAAACCTCCATACTGTTTTCTAGAATAGCTGCACCAATTTACATTCCTACCACCAGTGTAGGAGGGTTCCCTTTTCTCCAGGCCCTCTCCAGCATTTCTTATTTGTAGCCTTTTTTTTCTTTTTTTTTTTAAACCTTGAAGAACACCATTTTTAAAATTTATTTATTTATTTATTTATTTATTTATTGGCTGCATTGGGTCTTTGTTGCTGGGCCCGGGCTTTCTCTAGTTGTGATGAGCAGGGGCTGCTCTTCGTTGTGGTGCGCAGGCTTCTCAGTGCAGTGGCTTCTCCTGCTGCGGAGCTCAGGCTCTAGGCTGGCAGGCTTCAGTAGTTGCAGGGTGCGGACTCAGTAGTTGGGGCGCACGGGCTCAGTTGCTCTGCGGCATGTAGGATCTTCCCGGACCAGGGATTGAACCCGTGTCCCCTGCATTGGCAGGTGGATTCTTAACCACTGCGCCACCAGGGAAGCCCTGTCGACTTTTTAATGATGGCCATTCTGACTGTTGTGAGGTGCTACCTCATTGTATTTTTGATTTGCATTTCTCTAATAATTAGTGATATTGAGCATCTTTTCATGTGCCTGTTGGCCATCCGAATGTCTCATTTGGAGAAATGTCTATTTAGGTACATGGACACATCTTTATCATCCAGAGTTCATAGTTCACATGAGGGGTTATTCCTGGTATTACACATTCTGTGTGTTTAGATGAATATATAATGATATGTATCCACCATTGTAGTATCATCCAGGGTGTTTTCACTACCCTAAAAACCCTCTGTGTTCTGCCTCCCTGCAGTACTGTCAACGACTGATTTTTTTTTTTTTTTTTTTTTTTTTTTTTGGGCACACGGACTTAGTTGCTCCGCGGCATGTGGGATCTTCCTGGAGCTGGGATCGAACCCGTGACCTCTGCATTGGCAGGCGGATTCTTAACCACTGCGCCACCTAGGAAGCCCCTCGACTGATTTTTTTATGTCTCCATGGTTTTGCCTTTTCCAGAATTCAGGTAGTTGGGAGGGATCATCCAGTGTGTAGGTAGCCCTTTCAGACTGGCTTCTTTCACTTAGTAGTATGTGTTTAAGTTTCTTCCATGTCTTTTCATGAATTGGTAACTCATTTTTAGCACTGAATAATATTCCATTGTCTGTTTATACACAGTGTATTTATCCATTCACTTTCTAAAGGACATCTTGAATGCATCCAAGTTTTGGCAGTTATAAATAAAGTTCCCGTAAGTTTGCATGTTCAGGTTTTCATGTGGATATAGATGTCAGCATTTGAGTACATGCCAAGAACAGTGATTCCTGGATTGTGTGAGATGAGTATGTTTAGTTTTGTAGGAAACTGCCAGACTGTCTTCCAAAGTGGCTGCATCATTTTGCATTCCCACTAGTAGTGTATGAATTTGTGTTGCTTTGCATCCTCTCCAGTATTTGCTGTTGTCAGTGTTTTGGATTTTGGCCATCCTAAAAGGTGTGTGGTGGTATCTCATTGTTTTAATTCTCAGTTCCTGGGACTTGCCTGGTGGCACAGTGGTTAAGAGTCTGCCTGCCAATGCAAGGGACATGGGTTTGATCCCTGGTCCAGGAAGATCCCACATGCCACGGGGCAACTAAGCCCATGTGCCACAACCACTGAGCCTGCACTCTAGAGCCCGCCAGCCACAACTACTGAGCCCATGTGCCGCAAGTACTGAAGCACCTAGGGCCAGTGCTCTGCAACAAGAGAAGCCACTGAAATAAGAAGCCCGTGCACCGCAACAAAGAGTAACCCACCCTTGCTACAGCTAGGGAAAGCCCTCGCAGCAACGAAGACCCAATGCAGCAAGAACAAATAAATAAATAAATTTATAAAAAAATCTCAATTCCCTAATGACATGTGATATTGAACACCTTTTCATATGCTTACTTGCCATGTGTATATCTTCTTTAGTGAGGTGTCTGTTAAGACCTTTTGCCCATTTTTAACAATTAGATTCTCCATTTTCTTATTGCTGTTTTAAGAATTCTTTGTAAATGTTGAATGAGAGTCCTTTATCAGATCTGCCTTTTGCAGATATTTTCTCGTAACCTGTGGCTTGTCTTTCCCTTCTCTTGACATTGTCTTTTGCAGAGCAGAAGTTTTGAATTGTCATGAAGTCCAGTTTACCAATTATTTCTTTCATGGATTGTACTTTGGTGTTGTATTTAAAATATCATCATCATACTTGTCACCTAGATTTTCTTCTGTGTTATCTTCTGGGAGTTCTGTGGTTTTGCATTTTAGTGTGATCCATTTGAGTTAATGTTTGTGGAAGGTGTAAAGTCTGTGTCTAGATTCATTTTTTTTTCGCGTGTGGATGTCCAATTATTCCAGCATCATTTGTTAGAAACTATCCTTGTTCTACTGTCCTTTGCTGCCTTTGTCAAAGATTAATTGTCTATGTTTGTGTAAGTATTTCTAGGCTCTGTATTATGTTTCATACATTTATTTTTTTATTCTTTTATGAATATCATACTGTCCTGATCACGGCAGCTTTATAGTAAGTTTTGAAGTCAGGTGGAGTCAGTCCTCAGACTTGCTTTTCTTTACTTAAAAGTCTGTTGCTAGTTGCTCCAAACCTGTACAACTACTTTATTTCAGTGGGTTCATGCATGTCTATTTTTTAATCCTTCCTGCTCTTACAAAGCCTATCCGGACCTCCTTATCAGTCACTTCACTTTCTTTGTTTATTTAATGATTTATATTGAAATTTGTAGCTAGTCATCTTTTCTTTTTTTTTTTTTTAATTTTATTTATTTATTTGTTATTTTTTTGGGGGTACACCAAGTTCAATCATCTGTTTTTATACACATATCCCCGTATTCCCTCCCTCCCTTGACTCCCCCCCCACCCTCCCTCGAGTCCCCCCCACCCTCCCTGTCCCAGTCCTCTAAGGCATCTTCCATCCTCGAGTTGAACTCCCTTTGTTATACAACAGCTTCCCACTGGCTATCTACGTTACAGTGGTAGTATATATATGTCTGTGCTACTCTCTTGCTTCGTCTCAGCTTCCCCTTCACCCCCCGGCCCCTCCCAAACCTCGAGTTCTCCAGTCCATTCTCTGCCCCTGCGTCCTTGTTCTTGTCCCTGAGATCATCAGTACCATTTTTAGATTCCGTATATGTG
Source organism: Hippopotamus amphibius kiboko (assembly GCF_030028045.1). NCBI lineage: Eukaryota > Metazoa > Chordata > Mammalia > Artiodactyla > Hippopotamidae > Hippopotamus > Hippopotamus amphibius. The sequence continues at coordinate 74,963,410 of NC_080198.1, read as the reverse complement.
AGTTAGCATACAATATTTGTCTTTCTCTTTCTGACTGACTTCACTCTGTATGACAGACTCTAGGTCTATCCACCTCATTACATAGAGCTCCATCTCATCCCTTTTTATAGCTGAGTAATAGTCCATTGTATATATATGCCACATCTTCTTTATCCATTCATTTGTTGATGGGCATTTAGGTTGCTTCCATGTCCTGGCTATTGTAAATAGTGCTGCAATAAACATTATGGTACATGTTTCTTTTGGGATTATGGTTTTCTTTGGGTGTATGCTCAGTAGTGGGATTACTGGATCATATGGTCGTTCTAGTTGTAGTTTTTTAAGGAACCTCCAAATTGTTTTCCATAGTGGTTGTACCAACTTACAATCCCACCAATAGTGCAGGAGAGTTCCCTTTTCTCCACACCCTCTCCAACATTTGTTGTTTCCAGATTTTGTGATGATGGCCATTCTGATCGGCGTGAGGTGACACCTCATTGTGGCTTTGACTTGCATTTCTCTAATGATTAGTGATGTTGAGCATCTTTTCATGTGTGTGTTGGCCATCTGTTTGTCTTCTTTGGAGAAATGTCTATTTAGGTCTTCCGCCCATTTGTGGATTGGGTTATTTGCTTTTTTGGTATGAAGCTGCACGAGCTGCTTGTATATTTTGGAGGTTAATCCTTTGTCCGTTGTTTCATAGGCGACTATTTTTTCCCATTCTGAGGGTTGCCTTTTAGTCTTGTTTATGGTTTCTTTCGCTGTGCAAAAGCTTTTAAGTTTTATGAGGTCCCATTTGTTTATTCTTGGTTTTATTTCCATGATTCTAGGAGGTGGGTCAGAAAGGACCTTGCTTTGATGTATGTCATAGAGTGTTCTGCCTATGTTTTCCTCTAGGAGTTTGATAGTGTCTGGCCTTCCATGTAGGTCTTTAATCCTTTGGAGTTTCTTTTTGTGTATGGTGTTAGGAAGTGTTCTAAGTTCATTCTTTTACATGTTGCTGTCCAATTTTCCCAGCACCACTTATTGAAGAGGCTGTCTTTTTTCCATTGTATATTCGTGCCTCCTTTGTCAAAGATAAGCTACCCATATATGCTTAGGTTTACCTCTGAGTTCTTTATTCTGTTCTATTGATCTCACTTTCTGTTTTTGTGCCAGTACCACACTGTCTTGATCATGGTGGCCTTGTAGTATAGTTTGAAGTCAGGAAGCCTAATTCCACCAACTCCGTCTTTCCTTCTCAAGATTGCTTTGGCTCTTCGGGGTCTTTTGTGTTTCCATACAAATCGTAAGATTTCTTGTTCTAGTTCTGTGAAAAATGCCATTGGTAATTTGATCGGGATTGCGTTGAATCTGCAAATTGTTTTGGGTAAGATAGTCATTTTCACAATATTGATTCTTCCAATCCAAGAACATGGTATGTCCCTCCATCTGTTTGTGTCGTCTTTGATTTCTTTCATCAGTGTCTTATAGTTTTCTGCATACAGATCTTTTGCCTCCTTAGGCAGATTTATTCCTAGGTATTTTCTTCTTTTGGTTGCAATGGTAAGTGGGAGAGTTTCCTTCATTTCTCTTTCTGCTCTTTCGTTGTTAGTGTATAGGAATGCAAGAGATTTCTGTGCATTAATTTTGTATCCTGCTACTTTACTAAATTCATCGATTAGTGCTAGCACTTTTCTGGTAGCATCTTTAGGGTTTTCTATATATAATATCATGTCATCTGCAAAGTGTGACAATTTGACTTCTTTTCCAATTTGGATTCCTTTTATTTCTTTTTCTTCTCTGATTGCTGTGGCTCAAACTTCTAAAACTATGTTGAATCTTCTCCCTTTTTTTCCTGATGAGTCTGGCTAATGGTTTATCAAGTTTGTTATCTTCTCAAAGAACCAGCTTTTAGTTTTATTGATCTTTGATGTTGTTTCCTTCATTTCTTTTGCATTTATTTCTGATATGATCTTTCTGATTTCTTTCCTTCTGCTCACTTTGGA